>NC_069506.1:324507607-324807607 GCF_027579735.1 Bombina bombina
ATATATATATATATATATATATATATATATATATATATATATATATACATATATATGATCTTTCTATGCAGTGCATGTACGGTGTGCATTCAACTATAGACCATTGGGGTTGCGCTCCATTTATCAAAGCTAATATCACTATTATTTAGTGATATATTCTACTTTTAACTATATATATATATATACAGTGAGGGGGGAAATTATTTGATCCCCTGATGATTTTGAAAGTTTGCCCACTGACAAAGAAATGATCAGTTTATAATTGTAATGTTAGGTTTATTTGAACAGTGAGAGACAGAATAACAACAACAAAATCCAGAAAAATCCATTTAAAATAGTTATAAATTGATTTGCATTTTAATGCTTACAATAAGTATTTGATCCCCTATCAATCAGCAAGATTTCTGGCTCCCAGATGTCTTTTATACAGGTAACGAGCTGAGATTAGAAGCATTATCTTAAAGGGAGTGCTCCTAATCTCAGCTTGTTACCTGTATAAAAGACACCTGTCCACAGAAGCAATCAATCAATCAATCAGCCAAGACCGAAGAGTTGTCCAAGGATGTCAGGGACAAGATTGTAGACCTACACAAGGCTGGAATGGACTGCAAGACCATCACCAAGCAGCTTGGTAAGAAGGTGACAACAGTTGGGGTGATTATTCGCAAATGGAAGAAACACAAAATAACTGTCAATCTCCCTCGGTCTGGGACTCCATGCAAGGTCTCACCTCATGGAGTTTCAATGATCACGAGAACAGTGAGGAATCAGCCCAGAACTACACAGGAGAATCTTGTCAATAATCTCAAGGCAGCTGGAACCATAGTCACCAAGAAAACAATTGGTAATACACTACGCCGTGAAGGACTAAAATCCTGCAGCACCCGCAAGGTCTCCCTGTTCAAGAAAGCACATGGCCCAGGCCCGTCTGAAGTTTGCCAATGAACATCTGAATGATTCAGAGGAGAACTGGGTGAAAGTGTTGTGGTCAGATGAGACCAAAATCAATCTCTTTGACATCAACTCAACTCGCCATGTTTGGAGGAGGAGGAATGTTGCCTATGACCCCAAGAACACCATCCTCACAGTCAAACATGGATGTGGAAACATTATGCTTTGGGGGTGTATTTCTGCTAAGGGGACAGGACAAATTTACCGCATCAAAGGGACAATGGACGGGGCCATGTACCATTAAATCTTGGGTGAGAACATCCTTCCCTCAGCCAGGGCATTGAAAATGGGGCGTGGATGGGTATTCCAGCAAAACACATGGCCAAGGCAACAAAGAGTGGCTCAAGAAGAAGCACATTAAGGTCCTTGAGTGGCCTAGCCAGTCTCCAGACCTTAATCCCATAGAAAATCTGTGGAGGGAGCTGAAAGTTCGAGTTGTCAAAAGTCAGCCTCAAAACCTTAATGACTTGAAGAGGATCTGCAAAGAGGAGTGGGAAAAAATCCCTCCTGAGATATGTGCAAACCTGGTTGCCAACTACAAGAAACGTCTGACCTCTGTGATTGCCAACAAGGGTTTTGCCACCAATTACTAAGTCATATTTTGCAAAGGGGTCAAATAATTATTTCACTCATTAAAATGCAAATCAATTTATAACTTTTTTGAAATGCGTTTTTCTGGATTTTGTTGCTATTCTGTCTCTCACTGTTCAAATAAACCTACCATTAAAATTATAGGCTGATCATTTCTTTGTCAGTGGTACAAAATCAGCAGGGGATCAAATAATTTTTTCCCTCACTGTACATAGGGCAAGTACTCTTATAATTGTGTGTTCTATGTATCTCATTGTTTCCTTATGCAAGTGCTGCTGTAATACTTTGTCTTATGTGTTTAATTGGTTCCCATTTTTGTAAAAATGCTCAATATCTTCATATTCCTTTTTGCTACCTCTTGTCTCTATAACAAACTACTTTATTCAATTACTCCTTCCCCCTCACAACCTGAACTGTTTATTAGCCCATTTCTCTTAAATGCACCTTACTTTTGTACTCATTAACTTTTTTCTATTCCTAAACACTCTCTCCCCCCCCCCCCGCACCTTGTCTCAAAAACAGTCTCATTACTGCAAATCTGTATCTCATCTCATGTCACTCTGCCTATTGCTTATACTAGCTGCTGGTGACATCTCCCCTAATCCTGGTCCCCAACAACTTCCTAGCCATGCACATCCATGTGTACCGTTCCATAGACTCAGAAATCAAAACTCTGGTAACCTTACTCACATACCTCTTGCATCTAAAGCCACTATCCCTTTCAGTTGTGCTCTCTGGAACTCATGCTCTGTTTGAACCAAACTCATTTCTATACATATCCTCTTTATCTCCCGCTCCCTCAACCTTCTGGCTCTTACAGAAACCTGGCTCTCTCCCCATCCACTGCTGCTCTGTCACATGGGGGTCTCCACTTCAGCCACACTCCAAGGTCTAGTAATAGACAAGGGGGTGGTGTAGGTATTTTACTTTCCTCTTGTTGCACCTTTCAACAAATACATCCCATCTCTTCCCTCACATTTTCCTCATTCGAAACCCACATGATTTTCATAGCCCCTCTCTATACGTCTTGCAGTCATATACTGACCCCCTGGCAATTTCTAGATCACTTGGCTGCCTGGCTACCTTATTTCCTTTCCTCAGACACCCTGTCCTCATTCTTGGCAATTTCAACATTCCTCTTGACAATCCCACTGCCTCCTCTGCAAAACAACTTCTGCAACTCACTTCCTCTTTCAGTTTGTCACAATGGACTGACTCTCCCACTTACAAAGATCTGATCTTTAGCTATCGATGCACTATTTCAAACTTCACAAACTCTTCTTTTCCTCTTTCTGACCACCATCTTCTCACTTGCAACATCTCATCTCTCCCTACAACTCTCCCTCCTTCTACTCCTCACACCAAACTTCACAGAAGCATTATGTCATTAGATCAGCAACAGCTTGCTAATTCCCTCAAACCTCTCCTCTCTTCCATCTCCTCCTTTTCCTGCCCTGACTAATCTATCTGTCACTATAATTCCACCCTTACATCGGTCCTTGACAATCTGGCCCCTCTTACCATAGCTCGGAAATCACAAACTCATCCTGAGCCCTGGCATACTCCTCTGACATGGTACCTACGCAGATGTTCCCGTACTGCTGAGCGGCACTGGAGAAAATTTCGGAGTTCAGCTGATTACCTTCATTACAAGTTCATTGTGAACTCCTTCTATTCTTCCTTTAATTTCTATAAGCAACATTACTTCTCTACTCTTATCTCTACTCTTTCTTCAAAACCAAAATGTCTATTCTCCACTTTCAATACTCTTCTCCGCCCACCCCCACCCCCTAATACAACCTCTTTGTCAGCTCAAGACTTTGAAAGCCACTTCAATAACAAAATCGACTACATCAGAAATAAAATCAGCTCTCAACAGACTTCCGTTCTCTCACCCCCTTAAATGCTCGCAATCAACCACAACCCACATAGTCATAAATTTAACTCTTTCTCCCCTGTTAATGAGGAAGAAGTTTCTGCACTTATACTGCGCTCTCACCTCACTACCTGTTCCCTTGACTACTTTCTCCCTCTCTTCTACCCTTATCCCTATACTCACACACATTTTCAACCTCTCCCTCAGCACCGGTATATTTCCCTCATCTCTGAAACATGCACTGGTCACACCTATCCTTAAAAAACCTTCTCTTGATCCAACCTCCCCATCCAACTACCGCCCTATTTCCCTACTCCCTCTTGCCTCAAAGCTTCTTGAAAAGCTAGTATATGCACTCCTATCCCATTTCCTTACATTAAATTCCCTCCTTGACCCACTGCAATTTGGATTTCATCCCTATCATTCCACAGAAACAGCAATCGTTAAGGTTACCAATGACTTACTTACAGCAAAATCAAAAGGCCACTTCTCTCTGCTTTTCCTCCTTGATCTTGTCGCAGCCTTTGATACTGTCAACCACCCTCTTTTACTCTAAACCCTCCAATCCTTTGGCATTTGTGACACAGCTCTCTCGTGGTTCTCTTCCTACCCTAATAAAGTCCCACTGGTTCCAATATCATTTGTATGCCGACGACACACAAATCTACTTCTCTGCACCTGTCCTATCTCCTTCCTTGCCAACCCGTGTCACTAACTGTCTTTCTCACATCTCTTCCTGGATGTCCTCTCAATACCTCAAGTTAAATCTCTCCAAAACTGAGCTCCTTATTTTCCCCCCATCTTCCAAAATCTCCACCCCCAATCTCTCTATAACTGTCAACAACTCCATCATTACCCCTAACCCGCATGCCCGATGTCTTAGGGTCACACTTGACTCAGATATTCTTTCACTCCTCACATTCAGTCCTTGGCTAAATCCTGCCGCTTCCTCCTTAAAACCATATCTAAAATTAAACATTTCCTTATACAAGACACAACTAAGATTTTAGTCTACTCTCTCATCCTTTCCTGCTTTGATTACTGCAACTCTGTCCTCTCTGGTCCCTCCAGCTGCCTCCTTTCTCCTTTACAATCCATAATGAATGCCTCTGCCAGGCTCATCTTCCTTACACGTCGCTCTTCATCTGCTGCACCTCTCTGCCAACCCCTTCACTGGCTTTCTCTTGCCTCCAGGATTAAACACAAAATTCTCATTCTGACATACAAAGCCCTCAACTTCACTGCTCCCCCTATATCTCAGACTTTGTTTCCAGATAAGAATAGAAGAACGAGGAGCACTGGATCCATAGATTAGAAAGGTAAACTTTATTTAGTCATCAAACATAGTAAAAAAGTGAAAACGTTTAAAAAATTGGTATTTAGGATACAACCAAACTGGTAGCATGTGAGTCCTCTGTGAGAGGAAACCAGCTACTCCAGATACTCTCCCTCCTGTCCCCTTCGCTCTGCTCATGACCTCCTACTCTCATCCTCTCTTGTTACCTCCTCACACTCCCGTTTACAGGACTTCTAAAGACTGGCTCCCATCTTGTGGAACTCTCTGCCTCTCTCCACAAGACTCTCCCCTAGTTTTTAAAGCTTCAAGCGCACCCTAAAGACTCTACTGTTTATTTATACCAGTTCCTCTCCTTTATTGCTATCCCCTTGAACCCCCTTAGCATGTAAGCCTAAGAGCCATGCTGTTTGTAGATCACCTTCTTTAGAGCTGACTACAACAGTGCGACTCTACCCGTTTGATCTCTTTAAATGTTTCCTTGTATTCCGACTATATTTATAGTGCTGCAGAATCTGTTGGCGCTCTACAAATAACTAATAATAATAATAATAATAATAATATATACAGTATATATATATATATATATATATATATAAATATATATATATACAGTGTATATATATATATACTGTATGTATATGTATATATATATATATATATATATATATATATATATATATATATATATATATATATAGTAAAGCAGTTATGGATCCCACGGACGGACTCCGTGTTGCAGCAAGGACCCAAGAAAAGCAGGCACACAGGTTTTTTCATAAACACTCCGGTTTATTTGCAAAGTTGATTACCAAACGTTTCGGCTCACACACGAGCCTTTGTCAATGGTGTACAAAACCACATATATATATAATATATATATATATACAATGATAATCTGACGTTTGATATTTAGACTATTTGTGTATTTATATATCACTACCTTTTAAGCTGATCTCCTGCTCCCCTACTGGTACACAGTGACATTGCTCACAAGTATAAAAACAAACACAAAAATCTAATTATAGTAACAGCAATTATACATAAAACTGCAATACATTTCAATGTACCCTCCACTCCCACAGATTCTTAATCGCTGAGTTTATTTAAAATCAATCATTTATTTATTTCTGTTTATTTTTATTTCAAGCGTTTTTGGCTTACTTTTTCACACATTGGGTATTTCTGATAATCTCTTAAATAGATTTAATTTTTGTTTTATATCCCATCATCAAAATCTTAACTTCCAGATATCTGTACTTTGTGGATTAAAATTCTGTCAACTGATAAATTAAAGAGAACCGAGATAGCACACAGAGTCTCTATAGAAGTGCGCAAATGATCACAGCATGTGGCAGATGGCGGATTCAGCAAACAGCAATCCAGGCAGCTCTCTCAGAAATGGTGAGTGGACAATGGGAACCTGTGGATGACAGATGGAAGAGGCGCCTCATGGGACAAGTATCGTTTTAGGCAGCAAAGGGACACACATGAGCAGCGGACCCCCCACACAGAGTGTTACTCACAAGAGCGGCGGTACAAACGTGTACCCAGACAGGCAGGACGGAACCAAAAGTCGCCCGTCAGACAGGCGTAAGCTCGGTACGCTAGGCAAACGTCACTCAGCAAGCAGCGTCAGAGTAAACCCAGCAGGGGAACCAATAGAGTCGAAGGGAACTCGACACAGCGGACCTCCAAAGGGGATCAGGAACGTAACCAAATTGCTCCAGAGGCCTAGAACCTTTAGACAGCTGCACAACATGTATTCTGTATTTCCCATACAGGTTCACTGTACTGAACCTGTATGGGAAATACAGAATACATGTTGTGCAGCTGTCTAAAGGTTCTAGGCCTCTGGAGCAATTTGGTTACGTTCCTGATCCCCTTTGGAGGTCCGCTGTGTCGAGTTCCCTTCGACTCTATTGGTTCCCCTGCTGGGTTTACTCTGACGCTGCTTGCTGAGTGACGTTTGCCTAGCGTACCGAGCTTACGCCTGTCTGACGGGCGACTTTTGGTTCCGTCCTGCCTGTCTGGGTACACGTTTGTACCGCCGCTCTTGTGAGTAACACTCTGTGTGGGGGGTCCGCTGCTCATGTGTGTCCCTTTGCTGCCTAAAACGATACTTGTCCCATGAGGCGCCTCTTCCATCTGTCATCCACAGGTTCCCATTGTCAACTGATAACCAAACTATTAAATGATTATTCTTATTCTCTGTAACTTTTCAACCTTTGCAACATCAAAAACTCATCACAACGTGTTCACAAGGAATTAATGAGAAGAAAAATGTATAGATTCCAAGGTAAACAGGCCACAGGTTTGTGTGTTTATCTCCATGGAAACCATTTCAAAACACAGTGAGCTACAGAGCGACTCTGTTCTGCAGTGATGCTACTGACAATCTTACAGGGCCCGCAACACAAAGGCTATTAAGGGTCTCCAGCATATAATTACTGCAGGAGAACGCTCTGCCATAGTTTGTGCTTCGGAATTTGGCCAAATTTTGCAGATATGTTTGTAATGATGTACAGAGGGTCTTACCATTCATTTGTTCATCGTCCCCTATCCAATCCTGCTATAGTATTACTAATGACTGATGTTAGGGACAGCCGCTCATGCACTAAATGCTGGATTTTAGTCATACTGGAGTTGTATGTTCTTTTAACATTGAAAAACAGGTTATTTTAATTATTCAAATCCAATAAAGTAAGATTTTTGTTAATATTAATTGTCTATATTAGCTGTTCATTATTCGTCCGAACCGAATGTCTGCATGAACGAAATTCAGCCGTACCGGATGAGTTTAAAAATCTGAAACACAATCTTAAGGAACAAAAAAAGAGGAGAATCTTAAGGACTAAACAATTTTTTTGCTTGTGCACATGTTTAATCTAAGCTAACTTGGAAGCTAATGAAGCCCTAAAACATTTTTGGCTAGATTTAGAGTTTTGTCGGTAACGACCCGCGTAGCTAACGCATGCTTTTTTTTCCCCGCACCTTTTAAATACCGCTGGTATTTAGAGTTCACAGAATGGCTGCGTTTTTCAGTGCGTTAGGCTCCAAAAAAGGAGCATAGAGCATAATTTACCGCCACTGCAACTCTCGATACCAGCTGTGCTTACGGACGCGGCCAGCTTCAAAAACGTGCTCGTGCACGATTCTCCCATAGGAAACAATGGGGCAGTTTGAGCTGAAAAAAAACCAAACACCTGCAATATGTCTGCACCTAACACCCTAACATGCACCCCGAGTCTAAACACCCCTAACCTTACACTTATTAACCCCTAATCTGCTGCCCCACTATCGCTGACCCCTGCATATTATTTTTAACCCCTAATCTGCCTCTCCGTACACCGCCGCAATCTACGTTATCCCTATGTACCCCTAATCTGCTGCCCCTAACACCGCTGACCCCTATATTATATTTATTAACCCCTAATCTGCCCCCCACAACGTCGCCTCCACCTACCTACAATTATTAACCCCTAATCTGCCGACCGGACCTCACCGCTACTATAATAAATGTATTAACCCCTATTCCGCCTCACTAACCCTATAATAAATAGTATTAACCCCTAATCTGCCCTCCCTAACATCGCCGATACCTAACTTCAAGTATTAACCCCTAATCTGCCGACCGGACCTCACCGCTACTCTAATAAATTTTTTAACCCCTAAAGCTAAGTCTAATACTAACCCTAACACCCCCCTAAGTTAAATATAATTTAAATCTAACAAAATAAATTAACTCTTATTAAATAAATTATTCATATTTAAAGCTAAATACTTACCTGTAAAATAAACCCTAATGTAGCTACAATATAAATAATAATTATATTGTAGCTATTTTAGGATTTATATTTATTTTACAGGCAACTTTGTATTTATTTTAACCAGGTACAATAGCTATTAAATAGTTAATAACTATTTAATAGCTACCTAGTTAAAATAATTACAAAATTACCTGGAAAATAAATCCTAACCTAAGTTACAATTAAACCTAACACTACACTATCAATAAATAAATTAAATAAAATACCTACAAATAAATACAATTAAATAAACTAACTAAAGTACAAAAAATAAAAAAAAGCTAAGTTACAAAAAATAAAAAAATTAATTACAAACATAATAAAAATATTACAACAATTTTAAGCTAATTACACCTACTCTAAGCCCCCTAATAAAATAACAAAGCCCCCCAAAATAAAAAAAATGCCCTACCCTATTCTAAAATTAAAATAGAAAAGCTCTTTTACCTTACCAGCCCTTAAAAGGGCCTTTTGCGGGGCATACTCCAAAGAATTCAGCTCTTTTGCCTGTAAAAAAAAAATACAATACCCCCCCAACATTACAACCCACCACCCACATACCCCTAATCTAACCCAAACCCCCCTTAAATAAACCTAACACTAAGCCCCTGAAGATCTTCCTACCTTGTCTTCACCATGCCAGGTATCACCAATCGCTCCAGGCTCGGCACGGATCCATCCTCTTCTTGCAACGTCCTAAGTCCGAATGAAGGTTCCTTTAAATGACGTCATCCAAGATGGCGTCCCTCGAATTCCGATTGGCTGATAGGATTCTATCAGCCAATCGGAATTAAGGTAGAAAAAATCTGATTGGCTGATGGAATCAGCCAATCAGATTCAAGTTCAATCCGATTGGCTGATTCAATCAGCCAATCAGATTGAGCTCGCATTCTATTGGCTGATCGGAACAGCCAATAGGATGCAAGCTCAATCTGATTGGCTGATTCAATCAGCCAATCAGATTTTCCCTACCTTAATTCTGATTGGCTGATAGAATCCTATCAGCCAATCGGAATTCGAGGGGCGCCATCTTGGATGACGTCATTTAAAGGAACCTTCATTCGGACTTAGGACATCGCAAGAAGAGGATGGATCCGCGTCGGAGGTCTTCAACATGGAGCCGCTTGTCACCGCTTGGAAGAAGATGGTTGCTGGTCCGGATCTACTCTTCTGCCGGATAGCATGAAGACGTTGGAGCCTCTTCTGGACCTCTTCAGCCGTCGCTTGATAGAAGACTTCAGCCGGATGATGGATCTCCAGCCCCTGCTTGGGCTTGGATGAAGATTTCGGAGCCTGGAGCGATCGGTGATACCTGGCATGGTGAAGACAAGGTAGGAAGATCTTCAGGGGCTTAGTGTTAGGTTTATTTAAGGGGGGTTTGGGTTAGATTAGGGGTATGTCGGTGGTGGGTTGTAATGTTGGGGGGGGGGTATTGTATGGGTTTTTTTTACAGGCAAAAGAGCTAAATTCTTTGGGGTATGCCCCGAAAAAGGCCCTTTTAAGGGCTGGTAAGGTAAAAGAGCTTTTCTATTTTAATTTTAGAATAGGGTAGGGCATTTTTTTATTTTGGGGGTCTTTGTTATTTTATTAGGGGGCTTAGAGTAGGTGTAATTAGCTTAAAATTGTTGTAATATTTTTATTATGTTTGTAATTATTTTTTTTATTTTTTGTAACTTAGCTTTTTTATTTTTTGTACTTTAGTTAGTTTATTTAATTGTATTTATTTGTAGGTATTTTATTTAATTTATTTATTGATAGTGTAGTGTTAGGTTTGATTGTAGATAATTGTAGGTATTTTATTTAATTAATTTATTGATAGTGTAGTGTTAGGTTTAATTGTAACTTAGGTTAGGATTTATTTTACAGGTAATTTTGTAGGTAGGGCATTTTTTTATTTTGGGGGCTTAGAGTAGGTGTAATTAGTTTAAAATTCTTGTAATCTTTTTTTATTTTTGGTAATTTAGTGTTTGTTTGTTTTTTGTAATTTAGTGTTTGTTTTTTTGTAATTTAGTTTAGTTGATTTAATTGTAGATAGTTTATTTAATTAATTTATTGATAGTGTAGTGTTAGGTTTAATTGTAACTTAGGTTAGGATTTATTTTACAGGTAATTTTGTAATTATTTTAACTAGGTAGCTATTAAATAGTTATTAACTATTTAATAGCTATTGTACCTGGTTAAAATAAATACAAAGTTGCCTGTAAAATAAATATAAACCCTAAAATAGCTACAATATAATTATAATTTATATTGTAGCTATATTAGGGTTTATTTTACAGGTAAGTATTTAGCTTTAAATAGGAATAAGTTATTTAATAAGAGTTTATTTATTTCGTTAGATTTAAATTATATTTAACTTAGGGGGGTGTTAGGGTTAGACTTAGCTTTAGGGGTTAATAAATTTATTAGAGTAGCGGTGAGGTCCGGTCGGCAGATTAGGGGTTAATACTTTAAGTTAGGTGTCGGCGATGTTAGGGAGGGCAGATTAGGGGTTAATACTATTTATTATAGGGTTATTGAGGCGGGAGTAAGGCGGATTAGGGGTTAATAACTTTATTATAGTAGCGGTGAGGTCCGGTCGGCAGATTAGGGGTTAATAATTGTAGGTAGGTGGCGGCGACGTTGGGGGCGGCAGATTAGGGGTTAATAAATATAATATAGGGGTCGGCGGTGTTAGGGGCAGCAGATTAGGGGTACATAGGGATAACGTAGGTGGCGGCGGTGTGCGGTTGGCAGATTAGGGGTTAAAAAAATTTAATAGAGTGGCGGCGATGTGGGGGGACCTCGGTTTAGGGGTACATAGGTAGTTTATGGGTGTAAGTGTACTTTAGAGCACAGTAGTTAAGAGCTTTATGAACCTGCGTTAGCCCAGAAAGCTCTTAACTTCTGACTTTTTTCTGCGGCTGGAGTTTTGTCGTTAGATTTCTAACGCTCACTTCAGCCACGACTCTAAATACCGGCGTTAGAAAGATCCCATTGAAAAGATAGGATACGCAATTGACGTAAGGGGATCTGCGGTATGGAAAAGTCGCGGCTGGAAAGTGAGCGTTAGACCCTTTCCTGACTGACTCCAAATACCAGCGGGCGGTAAAAACCAGCGTTAGGAGCCTCTAATGCTGGTTTTGACGGCTACCGCCATACTCTAAATCTAGGCGTTAGACTGGTATATGTACCTATTCAGGCCAGTCTGTTCAGCCAAACCATCTCCCTGTAAATCAGTTTAACTCCATCCTAAAGGACAGTCAAGTCCCCAAGGGTCATTTAGGTGGATATACTGAATACATAAATATATACTCAATAACACCTGAAATAGCTTGTATGTGGGTATCTGGTCACTCAGGATAAAACTTATTTTAGTTCACTTGTGTCTTTCACAAATAACATCCTTCAGATATGTCATAGTTAGTACAAAAGATAGGGATAGACTGACACAATTTAAATAATTCCATTTATTATTAATTAAACTTTATTTATAATAGGAGGCAAATACGTATCTGAGACGTGATTGATATTCAAGTGATAATTAAGCCAACATTCCCACACAAATAAAAAAATGCCTAACTGGTACCAACATGTGTGTTACAATGTAGTTATAAGCAGTGCTTCTTCAAGGGGTATTAAAGGTATATAATTAATTATTCAGATAGAGCATGTGATTTCAAACAGCTTTCTAATTGACTTCTATTATATATTTGTTCTTTGTTCTCTCTGCATCTTTTGTCGAAAATCAGGGACATAAGCTCAGGTGCCAGCCCTTTTCTTGAGAACTTGTTGGCAGCAGTTTTCGAAGAATGTTATCCGTTTGCAAGAGCACTAGATGGCAGCAGTTTTATAACAATGTTAAACATTAGCAAGAACACTAGATGGCAGCAGTTTTGTAAGAATGTTATACATTAGCAGGAGCACTAGATGGCAGCAGTTTTGTAAGAATGTTATCCGTTTGCAAGAGCACTAGATGGCAGCAGTTTTGTAAGAATGTTATCCGTTTGCAAGAGCACTAGAGGGCAGCAGTTTTGTAAGAATGTTATCCGTTTGCAAGAGCACTAGATGGCAGCAGTTTTGTAAGAATGTTATCCATTAGCAAGAGCACTAGATGGCAGCAGTTTTGTAAGAATGTTATCCGTTTGCAAGAGCACTAGAGGGCAGCAGTTTTGTAAGAATGTTATCCATTTGCAAGAGCACTAGATGGCAGCAGTTTTGTAAGAATGTTATCCGTTTGCAAGAGCACTAGATGGCAGCAGTTTTACAAGAATGTTATCCGTTTGCAAGAGCACTAGAGGGAAGCAGTTTTGTAAGAATGTTATACATTTGCAAGAGCACTAGATGGCAGCAGTTTTGTAAGAATGTTATCCGTTTGCAAGAGCACTAGAGGGCAGTAGTTTTGTAAGAATGTTATACATTTGCAAGAGTACTATATGGCAGCAGTTTTACAAGAATGTTATCCGTTTGCAAGAGCACTAGAGGGCAGCGCTATTTCCTGCCATGTAGTGCTCCAGATGGCTACCTAGGTATCTCTTCAACAAAGAATATCATGGGAGCAAAGCAAATTTGATAATAGAAGTAAATTGGAAACTTTTTTAAAATGGTCTGTTCAGTATAAATCACAATAGAAATATTTTGGGTTTTATATCCCTTTAATACATTTGGAGATGTAATATAAAATGTTTAGTAATGTGCAGCAAATAAATAAATAAAACATTGCCATAGTCTTTCAATAGTTATTTGACATTGTTTTCTTTTAATGTAAAAAAATTGATTTTCTGTTTCCTGCAATAAATGAAAATGCAGACTTCTGAAGCTTAACGCGGCTAAATTGTATAAATCCACTGTTTGCTCACTCTAGTAAGTAATCATATCTGCTCCATCACTTTGTCTAGAATGTATTTAGTGCTTAAAGGGACAGGAAACCCAAACATTTTCTTTTATGATTTGTATAGAACACACAATTTTAAACAACTTTTCAATTTACTTCTATTATTAAATGTGCTTAATTCTCTTGTTATCCTTTGCTGAAGGGACAGCATTGCACTACTATCAGCTAGCTGAACACATCTAGTCAGCCAATCACAAGAGACAAATGTGTGCAGGCACCAATCAGCAGCTAGCTCCCAATAGTGTAGGATTCGTGCAGATTCTTTTTCAACAAGGGATACCAAGAGAATGAAGCACATTTGAATTTAGAAATGAGTTTAAAAGGGACTTAAAATGACCTGAATCATGAAACTTTAATTTTCACTTTCCTATCCCTATAATACCCATTTAAATAAAATTGTACTTTTAATGTATTTATTAATTTTAAAATAATAGAAAATAGTTATCAGCACCAAGATAAAAAACAAACAAACTGTTAATTAAAAACATTTTACTCATTTATTTTATAAAACATGAAAGGGTTTATATTTAATTAATTTATATTTATTTTTGCTGTTTGTGCTTCACTTTTGACCTTAAAGGGGAGGCAAACACATTTTGATTACAAAACATCCCTTTTGTGTTGCTATAGAATAACATATTAGTCAAATTAAAATCTTGATTGCAGTAACAGTTTTTCATATTAATATATTCCAGTAGCTTCATAGGTTGCCACTGGAATCCTCTTTCACTCCTCCATGACGACATCACGGAACTGGTGGATGTTAGTCCCCCACCTTATGTTTGAGGATGCCCAACAGATGCTCAATAGGGTTTAGGTCTGGAGACATGCTTGGCCAGTCCATCACCTTTACCCTCAGCTTCTTTGCAAGGCAGTGGTCGTCTTGGAGGTGTGTTTGGGGTTGTTATCATGTTGGAATACTGCCCTGCGGCCCAGTCTCTGAAGTTTTGCTTTAGTATGTCACAGTACATGTTGGCATTCATGGTTCCCTCAATGAACTGTAGCTCCCCAGTGCCGGCAGCACTCATGAAGGCCCAGACCATGACACTCCAACCACCATGCTTGACTGTAGGCAAGACACATATGTCTTTGTACTTCTCACCTGGTTGCTGCCACACACGCTTGATACCATCTGAACCAAATAAGTTTATCTTGGTCTCATTGGACCACAGGACATGGTTCCAGTAATCCATATCCTTAGTCTGCTTGCCTTTAGCAAACTGTTTGCAGGCTTTCTTGTGCATCATCTTTAGAATAGGCTTCCTTCTGGGACGACAGCCATGCAGACCAATTTGATGCAGTGTACGGCATATGATCTGAGCACTGACAGGTTGACCCCTTCAACCTCTGCAGCAATGCTGGCAGCACTCATATGTCTATTTCCCAAAGACAACCTCTGGATATGATGCTGAGCATGTGCACTCAACTTCTTTGGTCATCAATGGCAAGGCCTGTTCTATGTGGAACCTGTCCTGTGAAATCGCTGTATGGTCTTGCCCACCGTGCTGCAGCTCAGTTTCAGGGTCTTGGCAATCTTCTTATTGCCTAGGTCATCTTTATGTAGAGCAACAATTCTTTTTTTCAGATCCTCAGAGAGTTCTTTGCTATGAGGTGCCATGTTGAAATTCCAGTGACCAATATGAGAGAGTGTGAGAGCTATAACACCAAATTTAACACACCTGCTCACCATTCTCACCTGAGATCTTGTAACACTAACGAGGGAAAATGGCTAATTGGGCCCAATTTGGACATTTCTACTTAGGGGTGTACTCACTTTTGTTGCCAACGGTTTAGACATTAATGGCTGTGTGTTGAGTTATTTTGAGGGGACAGCAAATTTACACTGTTATAGAGGATGTACCCTCACTACTTGGCATTGTAGCAAAGTGTCATTTCTTCAGTGTTGTCACATAAAAAGATATAATAAAATATTTACAAAAATGTGAGGGGTGTACTCACTTTTGCGAGATACTGTATATGTATATACATATATATATATATATATATATATATATATATATATATATATATATATATATATATAAATATATGGGGAGGCGAAAAGTGAGTTTAAAATCCTCCAATCAGACCAATCCCAGTACAGCTGTTTCGTGGTTATTGCCACTCATCAGCTGGGAGTAGGTTGAATCACTGCTTGGTGAAATAGTTTTCTGGGGGAAATACAACAGCAATTTAAAATATGGGGAGGCGAAAAGTGAGTTTAAAATCCTCCACTAAATCCAAAATGTAGAGAAAATAACTCATTGTGTAAACCATTTACAAACCTAGACAAGTCAGAAGACTTGCGTATACCCCAGAAACTCTATGATTACACTGTTTCCAATGCAGCAAAGGACTCCGGGGGAAGATATGCAAACAAGGTTCACAATGACTCACTTTTTTACTTCTAGCCTGCTTTTTAAGGCAGACTTCCCTTTACGCATAATCAGAGAGTTTCTGGGGCATAAGCAAGTCTTCTGACTTGTCTAGATTTGTAAATGGTTTACACAATGAGCTATTTTCTCTACATATATATATATATATATATATATATATATATATATATATATATATATATATATATATATATATATGATGCAAAGAACATTGGAATGTGAAATATTCTTTTTTTCAAGTCGGGTTACCGCAATTAAGAATATGGGATTGTGTTTGCGCACGAGTAGTGTGAGTTTTTCCCCCCACTTTTTTGCTCCATTGACTTCTATGGGGAATAGGTTCCTATGATCGTCTTTTTATGCTCTTCAGGTTAGTGTGCAAGCAAAAAATGTTTACTTTCAATTCATAATATGAGCGCAACCTGATGCGTGCAAAAAAAGCTTACTTCTAGCGTAGTTAACGCTTGAGTGGAACTAAAGCTCCGCCCCAAAACATGTAAAAGGAAGGAATTTATTATTATGCTAGAATGTGTGATATTTTTTATTTAACTTAAGTAAAGTAAAAGTTTATTCTATATCATGTGAACTAAGCTAATTTATTCAAAAATTTGTAACTAAGTAAGCTTGGGAAAAACACACTGACTTCCCCTGATGCAGATGAGTTGCCCCTTACTCTTCCTAGGAGGGGCACATGTTTATCAGGTAGGGTAATCCACCCTATGTAGGTTGATCAGTGAATTAACCGGTAGCTGTGGTGTGTTTTTTTATTTATAGAATTGTATTGTATGATTCATTCTATCTTTGTAATGTCAATCAAGAGCATTAAAGGAATTTCTGGTGCATGCACCTAGTCTGATGACTGAAAAGGGCATGCAGCTGACATTAAATGTGTTTTATGACCTGATGACTGATACTGGCATATCCTTGACTGATACTGGCATATCCTTTAAATTAAAGGTTTTGCTGGGATATACATCTGGTCTGATGATATGGGCATGTAAATAGCATTTTAGGTGTTACGGCATAGACCTGATCTATTGACTGATGGGGGCATGTATGTGGTATTGCTGAGACATGCACCTGGTCTTAGGATTGATATTGGCATATACTTGGCAATAAAGGTGTTGTTGAGGCAGGCACCTATTCGTAAGAATGAAATTGATATTGGCATATACTTGGCAATAAAGGTGTTGTTGAGTCAGGCACTGGTCTAAGGATTTATATCGGCATGTACTTGGCAATAAAGGTATTGTTGAGGCAGGCTCCTGGTCTTAGGATTAATATTGGCATGTACTTGGCAATAAATGTATTGTTGAGTCAGGCACCTGGTTTTAGGATTGATATTGGCAAGTACTTGGCAATAAAGGTATTGTTTTTGATGCAGACACCTGGACTTAGGATTGATATTGGCATGTACTTGGCAATAAAGGTATTGTTGAGGCAGGCACCTGGTTTTAGGATTAATATTGGCATGCACTTGGCAATAAAGGTATCGTTGAGGCAGGCACCTGGATTTAGGATTGATATTGGTATGTATTTGGCAATAATGGTGTTGTTGAGGCAGGCACCTGGTTTTAGGATTAATATTGGCATGTACTTGGCAATAAAAGTGTTGTTGAGGCAGGCACCTGGTCGTAGGATTGATATTGGTATGCACTTGGCAATAAAGGTATTGGTGAGGCAGGCACCTGGACATAGAATTGATATTGGCATGTACTTGGAAAAAAAGGTATTGTTGAGGCAGGCACCTGGGTTTAGGGTTGATATTGGCATGCACTTGGCAATAAAGGTATCGTTGAGCTAGGCACCTGGACTTAGGATTGATATTGGCATGTACTTGGCAATAAAGGTGTTGTTGAGGCAGGCACCTGGTCGTAGGATTGATATTGGTATGCACTTGGCAATAAAGGTGTTGTTGAGGCAGGCACCTGGTCCTAGGATTGATATTGGCATATGCAAAACAGAATGAGAAGCAGTCTGCCAGGAACGAACAGCAGCATCAATAGCTTGTTCTATGGCCCGGTTACCACCTGGTAGTAGCTTCTTTCTGCCCAATTGTGCTTTCACAGAGGAAAACTTTCCTGTAGTATATCAGTCTAATCCCGCCGACATGGTCAGTCCAGCCCCGAAATACCAGGCAATTCTCCTCTGAACAAGGAACATGACAACCCCAGACGATCGTTTCGGCCTCCTTAGGGCCTCGTCAGTGAGGTGCAGCCATATCCCTCTAAGCACATCGGGCAAGGAGTCCACGTCTGGTTTCCCCCATCACCCTTAGGGAGACTATCCCCAGGGTCATATTTACATATGCAAAACAGAATGAGAAGCAGTCTGCCAGGAACGAACAGCAGCATCAATAGCTTGTTCTATGGCCCGGTTACCACCTGGTAGTAGCTTCTTTCTGCCCAATTGTGCTTTCACAGAGGAAAACTTTCCTGTAGTATATCAGTCTGATCCCGCCGACATGGTCAGTCCAGCCCCGAAATACCAGGCAATTCTCCTCTGAACAAGGAACATGACAACCCCAGACGATCGTTTCGGCCTCCTTAGGGCCTCGTCAGTGAGGTGCAGCCATATCCCTCTAAGCACATTGGGCAAGGAGTCCACGTCTGGTTTCCCCCATCACCCTTAGGGAGACTATCCCCAGGGTCATATTTACATATGCAAAACAGAATGAGAAGCAGTCTGCCAGGAATGAACAGCAGCATCAATAGCTTGTTCTATGGCCCGGTTACCACCTGGTAGTAGCTTCTTTCTGCCCAATTGTGCTTTCACAGAGGAAAACTTTCCTGTAGTATATCAGTCTGATCCCGCCGACATGGTCAGTCCAGCCCCGAAATACCAGGCAATTCTCCTCTGAACAAGGAACATGACAACCCCAGACGATCGTTTCGGCCTCCTTAGGGCCTCGTCAGTGAGGTGCAGCCATATCCCTCTAAGCACATTGGGCAAGGAGTCCACGACTGGTTTCCCCCATCACCCTTAGGGAGACTATCCCCAGGGTCATATTTACATATGCAAAACAGAATGAGAAGCAGTCTGCCAGGAACGAACAGCAGCATCAATAGCTTGTTCTATGGCCCGGTTACCACCTGGTAGTAGCTTCTTTCTGCCCAATTGTGCTTTCACAGAGGAAAACTTTCCTGTAGTATATCAGTCTGATCCCGCCGACATGGTCAGTCCAGCCCCGAAATACCAGGCAATTCTCCTCTGAACAAGGAACATGACAACCCCAGACGATCGTTTCGGCCTCCTTAGGGCCTCGTCAGTGAGGTGCAACCATATCCCTCTAAGCACATCGGGCAAGGAGTCCACGTCTGGTTTCCCCCATCACCCTTAGGGAGACTATCCCCAGGGTCATATTTACATATGCAAAACAGAATGAGAAGCAGTCTGCCAGGAACGAACAGCAGCATCAATAGCTTGTTCTATGGCCCGGTTACCACCTGGTAGTAGCTTCTTTCTGCCCAATTGTGCTTTCACAGAGGAAAACTTTCCTGTAGTATATCAGTCTGATCCCGCCGACATGGTCAGTCCAGCCCCGAAATACCAGGCAATTCTCCTCTGAACAAGGAACATGACAACCCCAGACGATCGTTTCGGCCTCCTTAGGGCCTCGTCAGTGAGGTGCAGCCATATCCCTCTAAGCACATTGGGCAAGGAGTCCACGTCTGGTTTCCCCCATCACCCTTAGGGAGACTATCCCCAGGGTCATATTTACATATGCAAAACAGAATGAGAAGCAGTCTGCCAGGAATGAACAGCAGCATCAATAGCTTGTTCTATGGCCCGGTTACCACCTGGTAGTAGCTTCTTTCTGCCCAATTGTGCTTTCACAGAGGAAAACTTTCCTGTAGTATATCAGTCTGATCCCGCCGACATGGTCAGTCCAGCCCCGAAATACCAGGCAATTCTCCTCTGAACAAGGAACATGACAACCCCAGACGATCGTTTCGGCCTCCTTAGGGCCTCGTCAGTGAGGTGCAGCCATATCCCTCTAAGCACATTGGGCAAGGAGTCCACGTCTGGTTTCCCCCATCACCCTTAGGGAGACTATCCCCAGGGTCATATTTACATATGCAAAACAGAATGAGAAGCAGTCTGCCAGGAACGAACAGCAGCATCAATAGCTTGTTCTATGGCCCGGTTACCACCTGGTAGTAGCTTCTTTCTGCCCAATTGTGCTTTCACAGAGGAAAACTTTCCTGTAGTATATCAGTCTGATCCCGCCGACATGGTCAGTCCAGCCCCGAAATACCAGGCAATTCTCCTCTGAACAAGGAACATGACAACCCCAGACGATCGTTTCGGCCTCCTTAGGGCCTCGTCAGTGAGGTGCAGCCATATCCCTCTAAGCACATTGGGCAAGGAGTCCACGTCTGGTTTCCCCCATCACCCTTAGGGAGACTATCCCCAGGGTCATATTTACATATGCAAAACAGAATGAGAAGCAGTCTGCCAGGAACGAACAGCAGCATCAATAGCTTGTTCTATGGCCCGGTTACCACCTGGTAGTAGCTTCTTTCTGCCCAATTGTGCTTTCACAGAGGAAAACTTTCCTGTAGTATATCAGTCTGATCCCGCCGACATGGTCAGTCCAGCCCCGAAATACCAGGCAATTCTCCTCTGAACAAGGAACATGACAACCCCAGACGATCGTTTCGGCCTCCTTAGGGCCTCGTCAGTGAGGTGCAGCCATATCCCTCTAAGCACATTGGGCAAGGAGTCCACGTCTGGTTTCCCCCATCACCCTTAGGGAGACTATCCCCAGGGTCATATTTACATATGCAAAACAGAATGAGAAGCAGTCTGCCAGGAACGAACAGCAGCATCAATAGCTTGTTCTATGGCCCGGTTACCACCTGGTAGTAGCTTCTTTCTGCCCAATTGTGCTTTCACAGAGGAAAACTTTCCTGTAGTATATCAGTCTGATCCCGCCGACATGGTCAGTCCAGCCCCGAAATACCAGGCAATTCTCCTCTGAACAAGGAACATGACAACCCCAGACGATCGTTTCGGCCTCCTTAGGGCCTCGTCAGTGAGGTGCAGCCATATCCCTCTAAGCACATTGGGCAAGGAGTCCACGTCTGGTTTCCCCCATCACCCTTAGGGAGACTATCCCCAGGGTCATATTTACATATGCAAAACAGAATGAGAAGCAGTCTGCCAGGAACGAACAGCAGCATCAATAGCTTGTTCTATGGCCCGGTTACCACCTGGTAGTAGCTTCTTTCTGCCCAATTGTGCTTTCACAGAGGAAAACTTTCCTGTAGTATATCAGTCTGATCCCGCCGACATGGTCAGTCCAGCCCCGAAATACCAGGCAATTCTCCTCTGAACAAGGAACATGACAACCCCAGACGATCGTTTCGGCCTCCTTAGGGCCTCGTCAGTGAGGTGCAGCCATATCCCTCTAAGCACATTGGGCAAGGAGTCCACGTCTGGTTTCCCCCATCACCCTTAGGGAGACTATCCCCAGGGTCATATTTACATATGCAAAACAGAATGAGAAGCAGTCTGCCAGGAACGAACAGCAGCATCAATAGCTTGTTCTATGGCCCGGTTACCACCTGGTAGTAGCTTCTTTCTGCCCAATTGTGCTTTCACAGAGGAAAACTTTCCTGTAGTATATCAGTCTGATCCCGCCGACATGGTCAGTCCAGCCCCGAAATACCAGGCAATTCTCCTCTGAACAAGGAACATGACAACCCCAGACGATCGTTTCGGCCTCCTTAGGGCCTCGTCAGTGAGGTGCAGCCATATCCCTCTAAGCACATTGGGCAAGGAGTCCACGTCTGGTTTCCCCCATCACCCTTAGGGAGACTATCCCCAGGGTCATATTTACATATGCAAAACAGAATGAGAAGCAGTCTGCCAGGAACGAACAGCAGCATCAATAGCTTGTTCTATGGCCCGGTTACCACCTGGTAGTAGCTTCTTTCTGCCCAATTGTGCTTTCACAGAGGAAAACTTTCCTGTAGTATATCAGTCTGATCCCGCCGACATGGTCAGTCCAGCCCCGAAATACCAGGCAATTCTCCTCTGAACAAGGAACATGACAACCCCAGACGATCGTTTCGGCCTCCTTAGGGCCTCGTCAGTGAGGTGCAGCCATATCCCTCTAAGCACATTGGGCAAGGAGTCCACGTCTGGTTTCCCCCATCACCCTTAGGGAGACTATCCCCAGGGTCATATTTACATATGCAAAACAGAATGAGAAGCAGTCTGCCAGGAACGAACAGCAGCATCAATAGCTTGTTCTATGGCCCGGTTACCACCTGGTAGTAGCTTCTTTCTGCCCAATTGTGCTTTCACAGAGGAAAACTTTCCTGTAGTATATCAGTCTGATCCCGCCGACATGGTCAGTCCAGCCCCGAAATACCAGGCAATTCTCCTCTGAACAAGGAACATGACAACCCCAGACGATCGTTTCGGCCTCCTTAGGGCCTCGTCAGTGAGGTGCAGCCATATCCCTCTAAGCACATTGGGCAAGGAGTCCACGTCTGGTTTCCCCCATCACCCTTAGGGAGACTATCCCCAGGGTCATATTTACATATGCAAAACAGAATGAGAAGCAGTCTGCCAGGAACGAACAGCAGCATCAATAGCTTGTTCTATGGCCCGGTTACCACCTGGTAGTAGCTTCTTTCTGCCCAATTGTGCTTTCACAGAGGAAAACTTTCCTGTAGTATATCAGTCTGATCCCGCCGACATGGTCAGTCCAGCCCCGAAATACCAGGCAATTCTCCTCTGAACAAGGAACATGACAACCCCAGACGATCGTTTCGGCCTCCTTAGGGCCTCGTCAGTGAGGTGCAGCCATATCCCTCTAAGCACATTGGGCAAGGAGTCCACGTCTGGTTTCCCCCATCACCCTTAGGGAGACTATCCCCAGGGTCATATTTACATATGCAAAACAGAATGAGAAGCAGTCTGCCAGGAACGAACAGCAGCATCAATAGCTTGTTCTATGGCCCGGTTACCACCTGGTAGTAGCTTCTTTCTGCCCAATTGTGCTTTCACAGAGGAAAACTTTCCTGTAGTATATCAGTCTGATCCCGCCGACATGGTCAGTCCAGCCCCGAAATACCAGGCAATTCTCCTCTGAACAAGGAACATGACAACCCCAGACGATCGTTTCGGCCTCCTTAGGGCCTCGTCAGTGAGGTGCAGCCATATCCCTCTAAGCACATTGGGCAAGGAGTCCACGTCTGGTTTCCCCCATCACCCTTAGGGAGACTATCCCCAGGGTCATATTTACATATGCAAAACAGAATGAGAAGCAGTCTGCCAGGAACGAACAGCAGCATCAATAGCTTGTTCTATGGCCCGGTTACCACCTGGTAGTAGCTTCTTTCTGCCCAATTGTGCTTTCACAGAGGAAAACTTTCCTGTAGTATATCAGTCTGATCCCGCCGACATGGTCAGTCCAGCCCCGAAATACCAGGCAATTCTCCTCTGAACAAGGAACATGACAACCCCAGACGATCGTTTCGGCCTCCTTAGGGCCTCGTCAGTGAGGTGCAGCCATATCCCTCTAAGCACATTGGGCAAGGAGTCCACGTCTGGTTTCCCCCATCACCCTTAGGGAGACTATCCCCAGGGTCATATTTACATATGCAAAACAGAATGAGAAGCAGTCTGCCAGGAACGAACAGCAGCATCAATAGCTTGTTCTATGGCCCGGTTACCACCTGGTAGTAGCTTCTTTCTGCCCAATTGTGCTTTCACAGAGGAAAACTTTCCTGTAGTATATCAGTCTGATCCCGCCGACATGGTCAGTCCAGCCCCGAAATACCAGGCAATTCTCCTCTGAACAAGGAACATGACAACCCCAGACGATCGTTTCGGCCTCCTTAGGGCCTCGTCAGTGAGGTGCAGCCATATCCCTCTAAGCACATTGGGCAAGGAGTCCACGTCTGGTTTCCCCCATCACCCTTAGGGAGACTATCCCCAGGGTCATATTTACATATGCAAAACAGAATGAGAAGCAGTCTGCCAGGAACGAACAGCAGCATCAATAGCTTGTTCTATGGCCCGGTTACCACCTGGTAGTAGCTTCTTTCTGCCCAATTGTGCTTTCACAGAGGAAAACTTTCCTGTAGTATATCAGTCTGATCCCGCCGACATGGTCAGTCCAGCCCCGAAATACCAGGCAATTCTCCTCTGAACAAGGAACATGACAACCCCAGACGATCGTTTCGGCCTCCTTAGGGCCTCGTCAGTGAGGTGCAGCCATATCCCTCTAAGCACATTGGGCAAGGAGTCCACGTCTGGTTTCCCCCATCACCCTTAGGGAGACTATCCCCAGGGTCATATTTACATATGCAAAACAGAATGAGAAGCAGTCTGCCAGGAACGAACAGCAGCATCAATAGCTTGTTCTATGGCCCGGTTACCACCTGGTAGTAGCTTCTTTCTGCCCAATTGTGCTTTCACAGAGGAAAACTTTCCTGTAGTATATCAGTCTGATCCCGCCGACATGGTCAGTCCAGCCCCGAAATACCAGGCAATTCTCCTCTGAACAAGGAACATGACAACCCCAGACGATCGTTTCGGCCTCCTTAGGGCCTCGTCAGTGAGGTGCAGCCATATCCCTCTAAGCACATTGGGCAAGGAGTCCACGTCTGGTTTCCCCCATCACCCTTAGGGAGACTATCCCCAGGGTCATATTTACATATGCAAAACAGAATGAGAAGCAGTCTGCCAGGAACGAACAGCAGCATCAATAGCTTGTTCTATGGCCCGGTTACCACCTGGTAGTAGCTTCTTTCTGCCCAATTGTGCTTTCACAGAGGAAAACTTTCCTGTAGTATATCAGTCTGATCCCGCCGACATGGTCAGTCCAGCCCCGAAATACCAGGCAATTCTCCTCTGAACAAGGAACATGACAACCCCAGACGATCGTTTCGGCCTCCTTAGGGCCTCGTCAGTGAGGTGCAGCCATATCCCTCTAAGCACATTGGGCAAGGAGTCCACGTCTGGTTTCCCCCATCACCCTTAGGGAGACTATCCCCAGGGTCATATTTACATATGCAAAACAGAATGAGAAGCAGTCTGCCAGGAACGAACAGCAGCATCAATAGCTTGTTCTATGGCCCGGTTACCACCTGGTAGTAGCTTCTTTCTGCCCAATTGTGCTTTCACAGAGGAAAACTTTCCTGTAGTATATCAGTCTGATCCCGCCGACATGGTCAGTCCAGCCCCGAAATACCAGGCAATTCTCCTCTGAACAAGGAACATGACAACCCCAGACGATCGTTTCGGCCTCCTTAGGGCCTCGTCAGTGAGGTGCAGCCATATCCCTCTAAGCACATTGGGCAAGGAGTCCACGTCTGGTTTCCCCCATCACCCTTAGGGAGACTATCCCCAGGGTCATATTTACATATGCAAAACAGAATGAGAAGCAGTCTGCCAGGAACGAACAGCAGCATCAATAGCTTGTTCTATGGCCCGGTTACCACCTGGTAGTAGCTTCTTTCTGCCCAATTGTGCTTTCACAGAGGAAAACTTTCCTGTAGTATATCAGTCTGATCCCGCCGACATGGTCAGTCCAGCCCCGAAATACCAGGCAATTCTCCTCTGAACAAGGAACATGACAACCCCAGACGATCGTTTCGGCCTCCTTAGGGCCTCGTCAGTGAGGTGCAGCCATATCCCTCTAAGCACATTGGGCAAGGAGTCCACGTCTGGTTTCCCCCATCACCCTTAGGGAGACTATCCCCAGGGTCATATTTACATATGCAAAACAGAATGAGAAGCAGTCTGCCAGGAACGAACAGCAGCATCAATAGCTTGTTCTATGGCCCGGTTACCACCTGGTAGTAGCTTCTTTCTGCCCAATTGTGCTTTCACAGAGGAAAACTTTCCTGTAGTATATCAGTCTGATCCCGCCGACATGGTCAGTCCAGCCCCGAAATACCAGGCAATTCTCCTCTGAACAAGGAACATGACAACCCCAGACGATCGTTTCGGCCTCCTTAGGGCCTCGTCAGTGAGGTGCAGCCATATCCCTCTAAGCACATTGGGCAAGGAGTCCACGTCTGGTTTCCCCCATCACCCTTAGGGAGACTATCCCCAGGGTCATATTTACATATGCAAAACAGAATGAGAAGCAGTCTGCCAGGAACGAACAGCAGCATCAATAGCTTGTTCTATGGCCCGGTTACCACCTGGTAGTAGCTTCTTTCTGCCCAATTGTGCTTTCACAGAGGAAAACTTTCCTGTAGTATATCAGTCTGATCCCGCCGACATGGTCAGTCCAGCCCCGAAATACCAGGCAATTCTCCTCTGAACAAGGAACATGACAACCCCAGACGATCGTTTCGGCCTCCTTAGGGCCTCGTCAGTGAGGTGCAGCCATATCCCTCTAAGCACATTGGGCAAGGAGTCCACGTCTGGTTTCCCCCATCACCCTTAGGGAGACTATCCCCAGGGTCATATTTACATATGCAAAACAGAATGAGAAGCAGTCTGCCAGGAACGAACAGCAGCATCAATAGCTTGTTCTATGGCCCGGTTACCACCTGGTAGTAGCTTCTTTCTGCCCAATTGTGCTTTCACAGAGGAAAACTTTCCTGTAGTATATCAGTCTGATCCCGCCGACATGGTCAGTCCAGCCCCGAAATACCAGGCAATTCTCCTCTGAACAAGGAACATGACAACCCCAGACGATCGTTTCGGCCTCCTTAGGGCCTCGTCAGTGAGGTGCAGCCATATCCCTCTAAGCACATTGGGCAAGGAGTCCACGTCTGGTTTCCCCCATCACCCTTAGGGAGACTATCCCCAGGGTCATATTTACATATGCAAAACAGAATGAGAAGCAGTCTGCCAGGAACGAACAGCAGCATCAATAGCTTGTTCTATGGCCCGGTTACCACCTGGTAGTAGCTTCTTTCTGCCCAATTGTGCTTTCACAGAGGAAAACTTTCCTGTAGTATATCAGTCTGATCCCGCCGACATGGTCAGTCCAGCCCCGAAATACCAGGCAATTCTCCTCTGAACAAGGAACATGACAACCCCAGACGATCGTTTCGGCCTCCTTAGGGCCTCGTCAGTGAGGTGCAGCCATATCCCTCTAAGCACATTGGGCAAGGAGTCCACGTCTGGTTTCCCCCATCACCCTTAGGGAGACTATCCCCAGGGTCATATTTACATATGCAAAACAGAATGAGAAGCAGTCTGCCAGGAACGAACAGCAGCATCAATAGCTTGTTCTATGGCCCGGTTACCACCTGGTAGTAGCTTCTTTCTGCCCAATTGTGCTTTCACAGAGGAAAACTTTCCTGTAGTATATCAGTCTGATCCCGCCGACATGGTCAGTCCAGCCCCGAAATACCAGGCAATTCTCCTCTGAACAAGGAACATGACAACCCCAGACGATCGTTTCGGCCTCCTTAGGGCCTCGTCAGTGAGGTGCAGCCATATCCCTCTAAGCACATTGGGCAAGGAGTCCACGTCTGGTTTCCCCCATCACCCTTAGGGAGACTATCCCCAGGGTCATATTTACATATGCAAAACAGAATGAGAAGCAGTCTGCCAGGAACGAACAGCAGCATCAATAGCTTGTTCTATGGCCCGGTTACCACCTGGTAGTAGCTTCTTTCTGCCCAATTGTGCTTTCACAGAGGAAAACTTTCCTGTAGTATATCAGTCTGATCCCGCCGACATGGTCAGTCCAGCCCCGAAATACCAGGCAATTCTCCTCTGAACAAGGAACATGACAACCCCAGACGATCGTTTCGGCCTCCTTAGGGCCTCGTCAGTGAGGTGCAGCCATATCCCTCTAAGCACATTGGGCAAGGAGTCCACGTCTGGTTTCCCCCATCACCCTTAGGGAGACTATCCCCAGGGTCATATTTACATATGCAAAACAGAATGAGAAGCAGTCTGCCAGGAACGAACAGCAGCATCAATAGCTTGTTCTATGGCCCGGTTACCACCTGGTAGTAGCTTCTTTCTGCCCAATTGTGCTTTCACAGAGGAAAACTTTCCTGTAGTATATCAGTCTGATCCCGCCGACATGGTCAGTCCAGCCCCGAAATACCAGGCAATTCTCCTCTGAACAAGGAACATGACAACCCCAGACGATCGTTTCGGCCTCCTTAGGGCCTCGTCAGTGAGGTGCAGCCATATCCCTCTAAGCACATTGGGCAAGGAGTCCACGTCTGGTTTCCCCCATCACCCTTAGGGAGACTATCCCCAGGGTCATATTTACATATGCAAAACAGAATGAGAAGCAGTCTGCCAGGAACGAACAGCAGCATCAATAGCTTGTTCTATGGCCCGGTTACCACCTGGTAGTAGCTTCTTTCTGCCCAATTGTGCTTTCACAGAGGAAAACTTTCCTGTAGTATATCAGTCTGATCCCGCCGACATGGTCAGTCCAGCCCCGAAATACCAGGCAATTCTCCTCTGAACAAGGAACATGACAACCCCAGACGATCGTTTCGGCCTCCTTAGGGCCTCGTCAGTGAGGTGCAGCCATATCCCTCTAAGCACATTGGGCAAGGAGTCCACGTCTGGTTTCCCCCATCACCCTTAGGGAGACTATCCCCAGGGTCATATTTACATATGCAAAACAGAATGAGAAGCAGTCTGCCAGGAACGAACAGCAGCATCAATAGCTTGTTCTATGGCCCGGTTACCACCTGGTAGTAGCTTCTTTCTGCCCAATTGTGCTTTCACAGAGGAAAACTTTCCTGTAGTATATCAGTCTGATCCCGCCGACATGGTCAGTCCAGCCCCGAAATACCAGGCAATTCTCCTCTGAACAAGGAACATGACAACCCCAGACGATCGTTTCGGCCTCCTTAGGGCCTCGTCAGTGAGGTGCAGCCATATCCCTCTAAGCACATTGGGCAAGGAGTCCACGTCTGGTTTCCCCCATCACCCTTAGGGAGACTATCCCCAGGGTCATATTTACATATGCAAAACAGAATGAGAAGCAGTCTGCCAGGAACGAACAGCAGCATCAATAGCTTGTTCTATGGCCCGGTTACCACCTGGTAGTAGCTTCTTTCTGCCCAATTGTGCTTTCACAGAGGAAAACTTTCCTGTAGTATATCAGTCTGATCCCGCCGACATGGTCAGTCCAGCCCCGAAATACCAGGCAATTCTCCTCTGAACAAGGAACATGACAACCCCAGACGATCGTTTCGGCCTCCTTAGGGCCTCGTCAGTGAGGTGCAGCCATATCCCTCTAAGCACATTGGGCAAGGAGTCCACGTCTGGTTTCCCCCATCACCCTTAGGGAGACTATCCCCAGGGTCATATTTACATATGCAAAACAGAATGAGAAGCAGTCTGCCAGGAACGAACAGCAGCATCAATAGCTTGTTCTATGGCCCGGTTACCACCTGGTAGTAGCTTCTTTCTGCCCAATTGTGCTTTCACAGAGGAAAACTTTCCTGTAGTATATCAGTCTGATCCCGCCGACATGGTCAGTCCAGCCCCGAAATACCAGGCAATTCTCCTCTGAACAAGGAACATGACAACCCCAGACGATCGTTTCGGCCTCCTTAGGGCCTCGTCAGTGAGGTGCAGCCATATCCCTCTAAGCACATTGGGCAAGGAGTCCACGTCTGGTTTCCCCCATCACCCTTAGGGAGACTATCCCCAGGGTCATATTTACATATGCAAAACAGAATGAGAAGCAGTCTGCCAGGAACGAACAGCAGCATCAATAGCTTGTTCTATGGCCCGGTTACCACCTGGTAGTAGCTTCTTTCTGCCCAATTGTGCTTTCACAGAGGAAAACTTTCCTGTAGTATATCAGTCTGATCCCGCCGACATGGTCAGTCCAGCCCCGAAATACCAGGCAATTCTCCTCTGAACAAGTTTTCCTCTGTGAAAAGCACAATTGGGCAGAAAGAAGCTACTACCAGGTGGCAACCGGGCCATAGAACAAGCTATTGATGCTGCTGTTCGTTCCTGGCAGACTGCTTCTCATTCTGTTTTGCATATGTAAATATGACCCTGGGGATGGTCTCCCTAAGGGTGATGGGGGAAACCAGACGTGGACTCCTTGCCCAATGTGCTTAGAGGGATATGGCTGCACCTCACTGACGAGGCCCAAAGGAGGCCGAAACGATCGTCTGGGGTTGTCATGTTCCTTGTTCAGAGGAGAATTGCCTGGTATTTCGGGGCTGAACTGACCATGTCGGCGGGATCAGACTGATATACTACAGGAAAGTTTTCCTCTGTGAAAAGCACAATTGGGCAGAAAGAAGCTACTACCAGGTGGCAACCGGGCCATAGAACAAGCTATTGATGCTGCTGTTCGTTCCTGGCAGACTGCTTCTCATTCTGTTTTGCATATGTAAATATGACCCTGGGATGGTCTCCCTAAGGGTGATGGGGGAAACCAGACGTGGACTCCTTGCCCAATGTGCTTAGAGGGATATGGCTGCACCTCACTGACGAGGCCCAAAGGAGGCCGAAACGATCGTCTGGGGTTGTCATGTTCCTTGTTCAGAGGAGAATTGCCTGGTATTTCGGGGCTGAACTGACCATGTCGGCGGGATCAGACTGATATACTACAGGAAAGTTTTCCTCTGTGAAAAGCACAATTGGGCAGAAAGAAGCTACTACCAGGTGGCAACCGGGCCATAGAACAAGCTATTGATGCTGCTGTTCGTTCCTGGCAGACTGCTTCTCATTCTGTTTTGCATATGTAAATATGACCCTGGGGATGGTCTCCCTAAGGGTGATGGGGGAAACCAGACGTGGACTCCTTGCCCAATGTGCTTAGAGGGATATGGCTGCACCTCACTGACGAGGCCCAAAGGAGGCCGAAACGATCGTCTGGGGTTGTCATGTTCCTTGTTCAGAGGAGAATTGCCTGGTATTTCGGGGCTGAACTGACCATGTCGGCGGGATCAGACTGATATACTACAGGAAAGTTTTCCTCTGTGAAAAGCACAATTGGGCAGAAAGAAGCTACTACCAGGTGGCAGCCGGGCCATAGAACAAGCTATTGATGCTGCTGTTCGTTCCTGGCAGACTGCTTCTCATTCTGTTTTGCATATGTAAATATGACCCTGGGGATGGTCTCCCTAAGGGTGATGGGGGAAACCAGACGTGGACTCCTTGCCCAATGTGCTTAGAGGGATATGGCTGCACCTCACTGACGAGGCCCAAAGGAGGCCGAAACGATCGTCTGGGGTTGTCATGTTCCTTGTTCAGAGGAGAATTGCCTGGTATTTCGGGGCTGAACTGACCATGTCGGCGGGATCAGACTGATATACTACAGGAAAGTTTTCCTCTGTGAAAAGCACAATTGGGCAGAAAGAAGCTACTACCAGGTGGCAACCGGGCCATAGAACAAGCTATTGATGCTGCTGTTCGTTCCTGGCAGACTGCTTCTCATTCTGTTTTGCATATGTAAATATGACCCTGGGGATGGTCTCCCTAAGGGTGATGGGGGAAACCAGACGTGGACTCCTTGCCCAATGTGCTTAGAGGGATATGGCTGCACCTCACTGACGAGGCCCAAAGGAGGCCGAAACGATCGTCTGGGGTTGTCATGTTCCTTGTTCAGAGGAGAATTGCCTGGTATTTCGGGGCTGAACTGACCATGTCGGCGGGATCAGACTGATATACTACAGGAAAGTTTTCCTCTGTGAAAAGCACAATTGGGCAGAAAGAAGCTACTACCAGGTGGCAACCGGGCCATAGAACAAGCTATTGATGCTGCTGTTCGTTCCTGGCAGACTGCTTCTCATTCTGTTTTGCATATGTAAATATGACCCTGGGGATGGTCTCCCTAAGGGTGATGGGGGAAACCAGACGTGGACTCCTTGCCCAATGTGCTTAGAGGGATATGGCTGCACCTCACTGACGAGGCCCAAAGGAGGCCGAAACGATCGTCTGGGGTTGTCATGTTCCTTGTTCAGAGGAGAATTGCCTGGTATTTCGGGGCTGAACTGACCATGTCGGCGGGATCAGACTGATATACTACAGGAAAGTTTTCCTCTGTGAAAAGCACAATTGGGCAGAAAGAAGCTACTACCAGGTGGCAGCCGGGCCATAGAACAAGCTATTGATGCTGCTGTTCGTTCCTGGCAGACTGCTTCTCATTCTGTTTTGCATATGTAAATATGACCCTGGGGATGGTCTCCCTAAGGGTGATGGGGGAAACCAGACGTGGACTCCTTGCCCAATGTGCTTAGAGGGATATGGCTGCACCTCACTGACGAGGCCCAAAGGAGGCCGAAACGATCGTCTGGGGTTGTCATGTTCCTTGTTCAGAGGAGAATTGCCTGGTATTTCGGGGCTGATCTGACCATGTCGGCGGGATCAGACTGATATACTACAGGAAAGTTTTCCTCTGTGAAAAGCACAATTGGGCAGAAAGAAGCTACTACCAGGTGGCAACCGGGCCATAGAACAAGCTATTGATGCTGCTGTTCGTTCCTGGCAGACTGCTTCTCATTCTGTTTTGCATTGATATTGGCATATACTTGGCAATAAAGGTAATGGTGAGGCAGGCACCTGGTTTTAGGATTGATATTGGCATGCACTTGGCAATAAAGGTGTTGTTGAGCCAGGCACCTGGTCCTAGGATTGATATCGGCATATACTTGGCAATAAAGGTGTTGTTGGGACATGCACCTGGATTTAGGATTAATATTGGCATGTACTTGGCAATAAAGGTGTTGTTAAGGCAGGCACCTGGTCTCAGGATTGATATTGGCATGTACTTGGCAATAAAGGTATTGTTGAGGCAGGCACCTGGTTTTAGGATTGATATTGGCATGCACTTGGCAATAAAGGTATCAATGAGGCAGGTACCTGGACTTAGGAGTGATATTGGTATGTATTTGGCAATAAAGGTGTTGTTGAGGCAGGCACCTGGTCTTAGGATTGATATTGGCATGTACTTGGAAATAAAGGTGTTGTTGAGGCAGGCACCTGGTTGTAGGATTGATATTGGTATGCACTTGGCAATAAAGGTAATGGTGAGGCAGGCACCTGGACTTAGGATTGATATTGGCATGTACTTGGCAATAAAGGTGTTGTTGAGGCAGGCACCTGGTTTTAGGATTGATATTGGCATGCACTTGGCAATAAAGGTATCGTTGAGGCAGGCACCTGGACTTAGGATTGATATTGGTATGTATTTGGCAATAAAGGTGTTGTTGAGGCAGGCACCTGGTCTTAGCATTGATATTGGCATGTACTTGGCAATAAAGGTAATGGTGAGGCAGGCACCTGGTTTTAGGATTGATATTGGCATGCACTTGGCAATAAAGGTATTGTTGAGGCATGCACCTGGTCTTAGGATTGATCAAGGCATGTACTTGGCAATAAATGTATTCTTGAGGCAGGCACTTGGTCTTAGTATTGATATTGGCATGAACTTGGCAATAAAGGTATTCTTGAGGCAGGCACCTGGTCTTAGTATAGATATTGGCATGTACTTGGCAATAAATGTATTCTTGAGGCAGGCACCTGGTCTTAGTATAGATATTGGCATGCTCTTGGCAATAAAGGTATTGTTAAGGCAGGCACCTGGACTTAGGATTGATATTGGCTTGCACTTGGTAATAAAGGTGTTGTTGAGCCAGGCACCTGGTCCTAGGATTGATATTGGCATGCACTTGGCAATAAAGGTGTTGTTGAGGCAGGCACCTGGTTTTAGGATTGATATTGGCATGCACTTGGCAATAAAGGTGTTGTTAAACCAGGCACCTGGTCCTAGGATTGATATCGGCATGAACTTGGCAATAAAGGTATTTTTAAGGCAGGCACCTGGTCTTAGTATAGATATTGGCATGCGCTTGGCAATAAAGGTATTGTTAAGGCAGGCACCTGGACTTAGGATTGATATTGGCTTGCACTTGGCAATAAAGGTGTTGTTGAGCCAGGCACCTGGTCCTAGGATTGATATTGGCATGCACTTGGCAATAAAGGTGTTGTTGAGGCAGGCACCTGGTTTTAGGATTGATATTGGCATGCACTTGGCAATAAAGGTGTTGTTGAGCCAGGCACCTGGTCCTAGGATTGATATCGGCATGAACTTGGCAATAAAGGTATTTTTAAGGCAGGCACCTGGTCTTAGTATAGATATTGGCATGCGCTTGGCAATAAAGGTATTGTTAAGGCAGGCACCTGGACTTAGGATTGATATTGGCTTGCACTTGGCAATAAAGGTGTTGTTGAGCCAGGCACCTGGTCCTAGGATTGATATCGGCATATACTTGGCAATAAAGGTGTTGTTGGGACATGCACCTGGATTTAGGATTAATATTGGCATGTACTTGGCAATAAAGATGTTGTTAAAGCAGGCACCTGGATTTAGGATTGATATTGGCATGTACTTGGCAATAAAGGTGTTGTTAAGGCAGGCACCTGGTCTCAGGATTGATATTGGCATGTACCTGGCAATAAAGGTATTGTTGAGGAAGGCACCTGGTTTGATGACTGATGTGAGCATATAGTTGACTTTAAAGAGGTTGCTGGGAGCTTTATGTTCTCTGAGTTGGGATGTTCTTGCATGCAGCTTGCAGAAGTAGGATGATAAAGCACCCACAAAATATTAAGAGTTTGGAAAAATTAGTGTATCTAATGAAGCCATTTTTATCATGTTTTTTAAAAAAAATATCAGGCTCCTTTAAGTGAACATAATTCATATTGAGCTTATTATTAAATATCTCCAAAGACTGTTTAGCATTTACTACTTTCTATTTATAAATATTCCAGTCAATAAAGCCAGCATGGTCACGAAAACTGAACAGAGCCAGTTCTTGCACCGATGAATAGAAGGTACCAATTGAGAAATCAATAAAACTATAGATTTTCTTCTTTGCATCTCTGAACTCTAATGAAATTCATACAATTTACAATACTAATTACCATTTTCGGTTTCTTTTGCACAAAACCTCAAAGACAATTATGCTTGAAAACATATCCTTGCAATTATATTATGAAAAAGTCAATACTCCAACATTATTTTATTAAAATTATTCAAATTCTACATTTAAAACTTAGCCAGAGTAGCTCAGCTATCAGTAGCAATGGCTATGGGCGATTCATTGCAAAAATAATTGTTCAGTAGACATTTATTTATGACTACCTGTAACATGATGTGCATACCGATTAAGAAATCATTATTTTTCTAGTGACAAGTGATATCAAGGAACAGAAAACTCCATTGTAATATTTATGACCTCAGATCATATTTAAGGACAAACAAAAGATGATTAATCAGTTTCAACACCAAGAGATTTATATGTTTAAATGCCTTAATCATTGTCAAGTATGCAAATAATTTTTTAAAGGAAACCTGTCACATTTTTCCACCATCGGAAACTGAGACTAATATGTGCAGAATTTTTTTTTGTCCTCTGTTAACTCTATCAGACTTAATTCTGACATCCTCCTTACTTAATTTTAAGATATTTATTGATGAGTTATCCAATTAAAATAGATATTCCCTAAATTAACACTTAAACAATTGGGTGTAATAGCACATGACTATAAAGCACAAAACAGCCTGTAAAGATCATTTAATAGCTGACCTCTAATTGTCCATAACCTCCCATAAGTATGTGCCATTTTTATAGTATTAAACAATTGTTTTTAGGATAATGTTTATAGGATAATATCATGCGTGGTTTGTACGCCCCCATCGTTTGGTTTTGGAAAATTAAGTAGATATTATACAAAACAATAGTAGAATCTATTTTAGAATCTTTAATTTTTCTGCAGTAAATATGTGTCATATATTCCATAGAGAAAAAAACAACAGATGAATTAATCAATGAGCAGTAAAATTCACAACAACAAAAATAAGAAATGTATTTGATTTTAACACAGATAGGTTAAAGGGGTAGATGGATTATTAATAACAATGCAATTAAATATTTAAAGGGAGGTTAATCAGTTTGAGGCTGTAATATAAAATGTTAAATTAAGTGAAGTAAAAGCGCTCGCCAATATCCTTTTATTGTTTATTTTAACTTATTTTCTTTTAACTTAAGTCTGAAAACAGTTGGCTTCCCAGTTCATGCAGAAGTGTAGTATCCAGTTATAGTCAGCACAGCTATTTACTGCACTCTCCAGTGACTCTTTATAACTATTCCTAACTGGCGTCAATAGGGACAATTTAATAAAGGAAGCCTAACTTACAAAATAATTTGCTTCGGGATTTATTATTCATAGTGAATTTTATAAAAAAAATTAGTTTTCATAATATTTGTTTGCCGCAGGGTTCTGCATTTGGGTGAAACAAAACAAATACTGAATATTTATTAACATTGACATTTGTTTTTGTTAAAATTGATGTAAAGTTTGTAAGAGGCGGCTCTTTGCCACTTGTAGGACCTATACCACATAGCTCGCTGGGAAGCTGCACTAATCTCACACTCTTCTTCACAGAGTCCAGGGCTGCCCTAATAGGAGGATTAGTGTGGAGGATCCCTGAGCCTTTGCTACTGGATCTTCTTCTTTAGCACAAGCTCCGGGATCCAGCCGCACTAATCCTCTTGTGAACGCTGCCCTGGACCTGTGAAAAGTTGTCAGATTAGTGTGGCTCCCCTACTGCGCTATAGGTAAGTATTAAATATTTAAAAGCTCATTTAAATGATAACGAGTATATACTAATGTTTATTCTTTAAATTAGTACATTTCTTTGGATATTGGTTTGTGGAAATTATATTCGTTACAAATTTGCATTTGTAACAAAACACTAGTGGTACACATTGCTTTATGGGCACTAAAACTTTACACACATTTATGATTATTTAAGATACTAGTATAAATATATATCTTCTCTGAAAATCATTGCTTTGAATATATCATTCTAGTCAACATTTATTTAGTGTTCATGTCATTTTAAAGGGGGATACAAACTTTTTGCAAGTTAAAGAACAAGTAAACACCTTCGCCTAGATTTAGAGTTCTGCGTTAGCCGTCAAAACCAGCGTTAGGGGGTCCTAACGCTGGTTTTGTCCTACCGCTGGTATTTAGAGTCTTGTAGGTAAGGGTCTAAAGCTCACTTTCCAGCCGCGACTTTTCCATACCGCAGATCCCCCTACGCCAATTGCGTATCCTATCTTTTCAATGGGATCTTTCTAACGCCGGTATTTAGAGTCTTGGCTGAAGTTAGCGTTAGAAATCTAACGACAAGACTCCAGCCGCAGAAAAAAGCCAGGAGTTAAGAGCTTTCTGGGCTAACGCCGGTTAATAAAGCTCCTAACTACTGTGCTCTAAAGTACACTAACACCCATAAACTACCTATGTACCCCTAAACCGAGGCCCCCGCACATCGCCGCCACTCTATTAAATTTTTTTAACCCCTAATCTGCCGACCGCACACCGCCGCCACCTACATTATCCCTATGTACCCCTAATCTGCTGCCCCTAACATCGCCGACCCCTACATAATATTTATTAACCCCTAATCTGCCCCCCCAACGTCGACGCTACCTACCTACAATTATTAACCCCTAATCTGCCGACCGGACCTCACCGCTACTATATTAAATGTATTAACCCCTAATCCGCCTCACTAACGCCTCAAAAACCCTATAATAAATAGTATTAACCCCTAATCTGTGCTCCCTAACATCGCAGACACCTAACATCAAGTATTAACCCCTAATCTGCCAACCGGACCTCACCGCTACTCTAATAAATGTATTAACCCCTAAAGCTAAGTCTAACCCTAACACCCCCCTAAGTTAAATATAATTTGAATATAACGAAATAAAATAAATCTTATTAAATAAATTATTCCTATTTAAAGCTAAATACTTACCTGTAAAATAAACCCTAATATAGCTACAATATAACAAATAATTATATTGTAGCTATTTTAGGATTAATATTTATTTTACAGGCAACTTTGTATTTATTTTAACCAGGTACAATAGCTATTAAATAGTTAATAACTATTTAATAGCTACCTAGTTAAAATAATTACAAAATTACCTGTAAAATAAATCCTAACCTAAGTTACAATTAAACCTAACACTACACTATCAATAAATTAATTAAATAAACTATCTACAATTAAATCAACTAAACTAAATTACAAAAAAACAAACACTAAATTACAAAAAACAAACAAACACTAAATTACCAAAAATAAAAAAAGATTACAAGAATTTTAAACTAATTACACCTACTCTAAGCCCCCAAAATAAAAAAATGCCCTACCCTATTCTAAAATAAATATTTTACAGCACTTTTACCTTACCAGCCCTTAAAAGGGCCTTTTGCGGGGCATGCCCCAAAGAATTCTGCTCTTTTGCCTGTAAAAAAACATACAATACCCCCCCCAACATTACAACCCACCACCCACATACCCCTAATCTAACCCAAACCCCCCTTAAAAAACCTAACACTAAGCCCCTGAAGATCTTCCTACCTTGTCTTCACCACGCCGGGTATCACCGATCCGTCCAGAAGAGGGTCCGAAGTCTTCATCCTATCCGGCAAGAAGAGGTCCAGAAGAGGGTCCGAAGTCTTCATCCTATCCGGCAAGAAGAGGAGATCCGGACCGGCAAACATCTTCATCCAAGAGGCATCTTCTATCTTCTTCCATCTGGCGCGGAGCGGGACCATCTTGAAGCAGCCGACGCGGATCCATCCTCTTCTAACGACGTCCTAAGTCCGAATGAAGGTTCCTTTAAATGACATCATCCAAGATGGCGTCCCTCGAATTCCGATTGGCTGATAGGATTCTATCAGCCAATCGGAAATTAAGGTAGGAAAAATATGATTGGCTGATTGAATCAGCCAATCAGATTCAAGTTCAATCCGATTGGCTGATCCAATCAGCCAATCAGATTGAGCTTGCATTCTATTGGCTGATCGGAACAGTCAATAGAATGCGAGCTCAATCTGATTGGCTGATTGGTTCCTACCTTAATTCCGATTGGCTAATAGAATCCTATCAGCCAATCGGAATTCGAGGGACGCCATCTTGGATGACGTCATTTAAAAGAACCTTCATTCGGACTTAGGACGTCGTTAGAAGAGGATGGATCCGCGTCGGCTGCTTCAAGATGGTCCCGCTCCGTGCCGGATGGAAGAAGATAGAAGATGCCGCTTGGATGAAGATGTTTGCCGGTCCGGATCTCCTCTTCTTGCCGGATAGGATGAAGACTTCGGACCCTCTTCTGGACCTCTTCTTGCCGGATAGGATGAAGACTTCGGACCCTCTTCTAGACGGATCGGTGATACCCGGCGTGGTGAAGACAATGTAGGAAGATCTTCAGGGGCTTAGTGTTAGGGGGTTTGGGTTAGATTAGGGGTATGTGGGTGGTGGGTTGTAATGTTGGGGGGGTATTGTATGTTTATTTAAATGCAAAAGAGCTGTTTTCTTTGGGGCATGCCCCGCAAAAGGCCCTTTTAAGGGCTGGTAAGGTAAAAGAGCTGTTAAATTTTTATTTTAGAATAGGGTAGGGCATTTTTTTATTTTGGGGGGCTTTGTTATTTTTTAGGGGGCTTAGAGTAGGTGTAATTAGTTTAAAATTCTTGTAATCTTTTTTTATTTTTTGTAATTTAGTGGGGTTTTTTTTGTAATTTAGTGTTTTGTTTTTTTTGTAATTTAGTTTAGTTGATTTAATTGTAGATAATTGTAGGCAGTTTATTTAATTAATTTATTGATAGTGTAGTGTTAGGTTTAATTGTAACTTAGGTTAGGATTTATTTTACAGGTAATTTTGTAATTATTTTAACTAGGTAGCTATTAAATAGTTATTAACTATTTAATAGCTATTGTACCTGGTTAAAATAAATATAAAGTTGCCTGTAAAATAAATATAAATCTTAAAATAGCTACAATATAATTATTATTTATATTGTAGCTATTTTAGGGTTTATTTTACAGGTAAGTATTTAGCTTTAAATAGGATTAATTTATTTAATAAGAATTATTTTATTACCTTAGAGTAAAATTATATTTAACTTAGGGGGGTGTTAGTGTTAGTGTTAGACTTAGCTTTAGGGGTTAATACATTTATTAGAGTAGCAGTGAGGTCCGGTCGGCAGATTAAGGGTTAATAATTGTAGGTAGGTGGCGGCAACGTTGGGGGCGGCAGATTAGGGGTTAATAAATATAATATAGGGGTCGGCGGTGTTAGGGGCAGCAGATTAGGGGTACATAGGGATAATGTAGGTCACGGCGGTGTACGGAGTGGCAGATTAGGGGTTAAAAATAATATGCAGGGGTCAGCGATAGCGGGGGCGGCAGATTAGGGGTTAATAAGTGTAAGGTTAGGGGTGTTTAGACTCGGGGTACATGTTAGGGTGTTAGGTGCAGACTTAGGAAGTGTTTCCCCATAGGAAACAATGGGGCTGCGTTAGGAGCTGAACGCTGCTTTTTTGCAGGTGTTAGGTTTTTTTTTCAGCTCAAACTGCCCCATTGTTTCCTATGGGGGAATCGTGCACAAGCACGTTTTTGAAGCTGGCCGCGTCCGTAAGCAACGCTGGTATTGAGAGTTGCAGTGGCGGTAAATATGTCTGTACGCTCCCTTTTGGAGCCTAACGCAGCCCTTCTGAGAACTTTAAATACCAGCGTTGTTTAAAAGGTGCGGGGGGAAAAAACACGCGTAGCTAACCCACCCCTTTGGCCGCAAAACTCTAAAATCTAGGCTCTTGAGATTTTAACAGAAAAGATTGAGTTATGTTCAGTGAAAAATCTTTTTAATATACTTTCATAATTTATTTGAATCTTTTTCATGTTATTTAGCTCTAAAAATTGGGGAATTTTGCATTTTAATTTAACCAACAAGCGGTCTTCTCAAGGATAACCCTATATAATCCAGCAGTCTTCTCAAGGATAACCCTTAATCACCCAACAGTCTTCTTAAAAATAACCCTGTATCACCAAGCAGTCTTCTCAAGGATAACACTGCATTACCCAGCAGACTTCTCAAGTATAACCCTGTATCACCCAGCAGGTTTCTCAATGATAACCCTGTATCACCCAGCAGTCTTCTCAGGGATAACACTGCATTACCCAGCAGGCTTCTCAAGTATAACCCTGTATCACCCAACAGGTTTCTCAATGATAACCCTGTATCACCCAGCAGTCTTCTCAAGGATAACCCTGTATCACCCAGCAGTCTTATTAAGGATGACCTTGCATCACCCAGCAGTCTTCTCAAGGATAACCCTGTATCACCCAGCAGTCTTCTCAAGGATAACCCTGCATCACCCAGCAGTCTTCTCAAGGATAACCCTGTATCACCCAGCAGTCTTCTCAAGGATAACCCTGCATCACCCAGCAGTCTTCTCAAGGATAACCCTGCATCACCCAGCAGTCTTCTCAAGGATAACCATTGTATCACCCAGCAGTCTTCTCAAGGATAACCATTGTATTACCCAGCAGTCTTCTCAAGGATAACCATTGTATCACCCAGCAGTCTTCTCAAGGATAACCATTGTATCACCCAGCAGTCTTCTCAAGGATAACCATTGTATTACCCAGCAGTCTTCTCAAGGATAACCATTGTATCACCCAGCAGTCTTCTCAAGGATAACTATTGTATTACCCAGCAGTCTTCACAAGGATAACCCTGCATCACCCAGCAGTCTTCTCAAGGATAACCCTGTATCACCCAGCAGTCTTCTCAAGGATAACCCTGCATCATCCAGCAGTCTTCTCAAGGATAACCCTTTATCACCCAGCAGGCTTCTCAAGGATATCACCCAGCAGTCTTCTCAAGGATAACCCTGCATCACACAGCAGGCTTCTCAAGGATAACCCTGCATCACCCAGCAGGCTTCTCAAGGATATCACCCAGCAGTCTTCTCAAGGATAACCATTGTATCACTGAGCAATCTTCTCAAGGATAACCCTGTATTACCCAGTAGGCTTCTCAAGGATAACCCTGCATCACCCAGCAGCCTTCTCAAGGATATCACCCAGCAGTCTTCTCAAGGATAACCATTGTATCACTGAGCAGTCTTCTCAAGGATAACCCTGCATTACCCAGCAGGCTTCTTAAGGATAGCCTTAGCCCTTACAATAGACCTAACCCTATTCTTAACCTAACCCTAACCTTAGTGCATACAATAGACATAACTCTAGCCTTAGCACCCTAGCCTTAGCCCTTACAATATACCTAACCCTAGCCTTAACGTAACCCTAGCCTTAGCACTTACACTGTACTTAAAGGGATCAAAAGGTCAAAACTGAAATGTATGCTGCTGAAAAACAGTAATGACCTTTACTTAAAACACCACACCTTCTCTGAGAGTCAACCTTGGCTTGTATGACACAACTTAAAGGGCAGTCTACTTTAACATTATTATTGTTTAAAAAGATAGATAATCCCTTTATTACCCATTCCCCGGTTTTGATTATCTTTGATTATCATGTATCAAGGTCTCTGCAGACTGCCCCCTTATCTTAGCACTATTTACAAACTTGCATTCTAGACCTAACCATAGCCTTTGCTCTTATTCTAATATCTATTTAAAAATACTTCAAACATATTCCCCTATGTGAAGAGCATTGGAATGTGAAATATTTTCAGTAAATATACAGTTAAATACTTTATTAAATATGAATATTGCATAAAAATGAGTGTACATGTTTTTAGCTTGTTAACGGCAAAGGGCTCCAGTGCATTTATACCTGAGACCTCATATCTTTTTTACGCAATTTTTTTAAACATCATTTTTATTAGATGTGTAATTATGAGTGTAACACTAGCCTAAGCCTTTTTACTAGATCTAATCCTAGCCTTAGTCCTTACACTATCTCTAACCATAGCCATAGCACTTGCACTTCCCCTAGCCCTAACTTTAGCTCTTACAGTCAACTTAAACAAGCCTTAACCTTGTTAAGCCACTGGCCCCTATTTAACAAAGGTCTTGCGGACCTGATCCGACAGTGCGGATCAGGTCCGCAAGACCTCGCTGAATGCGGAGAGCAATACGCTCTCCGTATTCAGCATTGCACCAGCAGCTCACAAGAGTTGCTGGTGCAACGCCTCCCCCTGCAGACTCGTGGTCAATCGGCCACCAGCAGGGGGGTGTCAATCAACCTGATTGTACTCGATCGGGTTGAATTGTGGTGGTTCCTGTCCGCTTGCTCAGAGCAGGTGGACAGGGTTATGGAGCAGCGGTCTTTGTGACCGCTGCTTCATAACTGCTGTTTCTAGTGAGTCTGAAGACTCGCCAGAAACACGGGCCGTCAAGCTCCTTTTGGAGCTTGATAGATAGGCCCCTTAGTCTTTATATGAGATAAAACCTAGCCCTTACACTAGACTTAACCCTACCTTAGCCCTTGTACTATATCTAACACTAGTCTAAGCCTTTACTAGATATTATCCTAGCCTTAGCCCTTACATTAGATCTAGCCCTAGCCTTCACCTTTACACGAGACTAACATTAGCCCTAGGCTTAATCTTAGTCTACCCCTATATATACCCCTAACCTAACCTTAGCCTAAACCCTAGCACTAATCTATCCCTAGACTTAACTCTAGCCAAAGGACTACTCCTAGCAGTTGTACCCTTACCTTACTCTGAACCCAAGGCCAATGCTAACCCTAGCTCTTACCCTAACCCTAGTACTAGTCCTAAACAAACTATAACCTAAATTCTAGCCCTAACCCTAACTCTAGCCTTAACTCTAGCTTGTCTTAGAGCTAATCCTATCCCTATCCCTCAACTATCACAAGCCTTATCCCTTATTATAAACCTAACCCTAGTCCTAAACTAGCCCTAGCCTACCACTATTCCTAGATATAATCCTTAAAAATGCAAATCACAGAATGCCCACATGGTATAGGTCACCCCAGTAATCAGGGTAAAAAAAATTCAGTGGCTCTGTGTCACTGTTGTCTTGATGCATTCATTGAGCATGCTTCTTATCATCTGAAGTTTATTTGATACAATCCACTGATGTTGTAAGAAATATAGGATGAGTATTTAGGCTGTTGATAGTTGTTGATTAACAATTTACTATTATACCCAGAAACCTGCATATTGATACTTGGGATATGGCAAACTTATATGATTTTTTTGTGTAAACTCGCTCATGGGGCCATACAGCAAACATTATAAAGATAAACATTAAAGTCAAAACTAAACTCTCATGGTTCAGAAAGTGCATGAAATAAAAAAATTTATTTACTCCTTTTATAAATTTTACTTTGCTCCTTTGCTATCATTTGTTGAAGAGCATACCCAGTCTCAAATATATACACAAGTATTTAGCTTTATATGATGGCAGTGTTTGCAACAATGTATAATATTATTTTACAAACACTGTTACCATATAGTGCCCAGGACACGTGCACATTTGTTATCACCCTATCATTTTTACAGTATGCTATCAAATTAATTATTCATTGCATTCCACTGTTTCATCACACCTTATGTTGTTAGTTTAGTTGTTGTAGTCTGACAGAAGCTTTTGTTTGTAAAAGAGCTAGTGCAAACAAACAATTATAAAAAGGACAGCAGCTTATTGTTGGAGTGTGCACAGTCTTTCTAGCACATTTTCTGAGGCACAAGCTCCTACTAAGTTTGTACAAGTGTTCACAGCTCAAATGTGTATAGTATATTATGTAAACAGTTCCCTGACTGCTGATCAGAGTTTTCCTCAGAGACCAGGAGGCTGACCTAGTAAAGCCAGGTGTGTGGTTACCCTGTATATCTCTGTCCCCAGAGACCAGAAGAATGACCTAAGAAATACAGGAGTGAGATCACGCCTTACATCACTGTCCCCAGCTATCAAGAGAAGAATCTAGTAAAGCTAGGTGTGTGATTATCTCATACATTGCTGTCTCCAGAGTCCAATAGAAGGATCTAGTAAAGACAGGTGTGAGATAACCCCATGCATCACTGTCACCAGAGACCAGAAGAAGGATCTAGTAAAGCTATGTGTGTGTTTATCTCATACATTGCTGTCCTCAGAGTCCAATAGAAGGATGTAGTAAAGATAGGTGTGTGATTATCTCATACATTGCTGTCCCCAGAGTCCAATAGAAGGATATAGTAAAGCTAGGTGTCTGATTATCCCATACATTGCTGCCCCCAGAGTCCAATAGAAGGATATAGTAAAGCTAGGTGTGTGATTATCCCATACATTGCTGCCCCCAGAGTCCAATAGAAGGATCTAGTAAAGATAGGTGTGCAATAATCCCATGCATCACTGTCCCCAGAGACCAGAGGAAGGATCTAGTAAAGCCAGGTTTGTGATCATCCCATACATTGCTGTCCCCAGAGACAATGAGAAGGATCTAGAAAAGCCAGGTGTGTGATCATCCCATACATACAGCTTGAAGGACCAAGGAAATTAGATCACTCAATTACCTAACCAATTAACTTTTAAAACTTTAACTTTCATGCAGGATCTTATTAATGGTATGATGTGCAAATTCCAAAAGTACTTTAATGTCCCAAAGCCCCACAAGACTTCCTTTTATTTTTTTATTTACATATAAATTAATAGCATATCCCCTGTGCATTGTGAGAGACTTTCCACTAATTTAGTATATAATCAACTGACTGAATTTATTCCCCCTATACAAAATTGTCGTTTACAATATCAGACATCTACAAGCACTTGGTGGTGTACAAATAAATCAAGCTAACACCAAGTCCCTTTCAATCCACAAAGGACCCATGTGGGCACAAGGATCCCCCCCCCCCCATCCTTTACATGGATTTATTAAAAAATATAACTGCAAGTCACTGTATAATTGTTATATACCCTTCTTATGTTCATGTGATAACATTATGGTCACAAAACATACTGAAAATAATAGTGTAAATCAAATACTCAAACACACAATGCTTCTCACTGTTTATTGTTACAGGTGACTCAATATAATGGCTCTTTGTAGAAGGTTTGAAACCAAAAATATTCTATTATCCATTCATCTGTCACAGGGCGAATACCACAAAAACAAATTAAGTATGCAGAGAAACACTTGGGGTTCATGAACTTGAATTTGTATTAAAATACAATTGCAATTCCCTCCCCTTCAAGTAAATAACCTGTATCCAACTGTTGGTATTGTTGAACAATGTGGTTGTACCAGTTTGTCTAAAAACTATTAGCGCACCACTGAGCCTTGCATTGCCTCTGTCTTTAGCTGTCATTTGCGGCTTTGCTGTTGATGTTATAAATCCACAATGTTTTTTATTTTCTGCTTGTGTTTGTTTTGAAAAAATCTTTAAGACACAGAGTGTTATGTAAACCTGTCCAGTGAGTGGCATGTAGAAGTGTAAACTTTTCAAGACCTACCTTTCATCAGAAGCTGTGATTAACAAGCTATGACAGGCATGGTCTTGTTAACCCTTTCAGTGTGTGTGTGTATAGATCTGTGTATTTAATAGAGTAATGATGACTAAAGTGCTTTTAGTAGTAATAAAAGAAACATACTTGCTTAGTAGTACAATAGTTCTTACTCTTGTCTAGCAATGCTCCTTCTAAAAGAATCTCTGAAAGCTCTGAAGCTTTCAACAGCCCTTAATGCATGAACTCCTGTACATTACCCTGTTATTGGCTTTGGATTTGCTATAAACACATAGCACCTGACAATTCCTGGGTCAGGTCTAGGATCAGGAGGCTAAGGGGTCAACTTAACCACCGGCAAATGTAACTGTTTCCACGCAAGCCTTCATGCTTGCCGGAAACAGGAGTTAATAAGCAGCGGACTTAAGACCGATCGGATACGATTAACACCCCAATTAGCCGCAAATCTGCAGGGGGTGGCATTGCACAAGCAGTTTACTAGAACTGCTTGTGCAATTATAAATGCTGACAGCGTATGCTGTCTGGCGGATCATGTCCGTCTGCACAATGGTAAAACCAGCCCCTTTGTCTGAGTTAGGGAGATCCATGGGTATAGTTACAGGCTTTTAGTGGGTAGACACATGATACACTATCAGCACCTTAACTTCAACAACTTCTTTATTGGTATCTGTTGTTTTTTCACGGAATACCAATAAATACGTTTTTGAAGGGAAGGTAATGCTAGTGTATATGTGATTAGCAATTTGAGTTGTGTGCAGCAAAACATGGTGAGACTTTACTGTGCTAGGAAGATCATTGTTTAGTGATGGGCAGAGTTACATGTGTTCTGTGGACGGGGTAAGGCATGATTAGATCTGGATTGCATCTGGTTTGGGCATGTTCAGGGCAGGGTAGAAGCTGTCCAGAAAAAGGAGAGTGGCAGGTACAACTCCAGACCCGTATTGAAAGTAAAATCAGTAGACTTTATTAAACCATCTATAAAAACATGCATACAGACATGGCAGGAGGAGCTGACCCCTTGACGTTACCTCAGTGCATGACATGTGTGTTTGGCAAATAAATGCCCTGAACTCCTTTTTTGCTGCTGCAAAGAATTTTAATGAATTAAAATAGAAATAAAGGCATTTGGATTTTAACAGAGTTCCCCGGGTAAGCCTCTTTTTTATGGCAGGAGGAGGACAGACAGTCTGACGTGTTTCACGCCCCTACAGGTGCTCACTCATAGACTGTAGCTATGAAGAAGCTGTCCAGAACCAGTACATAGTTCACTTACAGAGACATAATATTTGTATGAGAGAGCTGTTGGAGGGACAGGGGGACAGAACTACCAATCCGTGACTGTTATGGTATAGCCCGGATATCAAGGGTTAATACCAGATGAAAGATGTCCTGAATATGGGATCAGCAACACACAAACCCAGCTAATTCCCCCCAAAACATGAGACCAAGCTCCATCTTGAAGGTAAAACAGAAGAATGTGTTTATTAAGGGCTAGATGCCCAGTATTTATGCAGGTCTCCCCTAGGAGACCAGATGGGGGGTTGGAAGAGTATTGTACATTATATAGAGGGAAGACGCCCTTTTACAGGATACAATAGAATTACATTACTTAACCAAATAAACAATTAAACACAAGAAAACAATGGAGTCCTTCTTGACACCTGGCAGTCTGATTAAACAATGTGAACGCTTATCACTTAAACTTAATTACAGTAAACAATAGCTGATACCAGGAAACCTGTCTTCAGAAAATAGTTTCTCAAAACTGAACAAAGTTAACCCTTCCAGTACTGACAGAAGGGTCTGTCACACGGCTCCCTCCTGGTGGGACACTCTGGCAGACCCGGCTTGACCCTTTGGCGGGTCAACTTGGGGATGACCGGACTAGGAGGTGGTAGACATGTCAGTTTCCCAGGACAATCCATCTGCATTCCCGTTATGAGAGAGAATTCCTGTCCATATAAATAAGGGTTCAACTTCTTCAGTGCCCAGACCAGGGCTAAACAGTCCTTCAAAATCTCATCGGCTTCTTTACAAGTTTTTTGTACCTGCTCTTTATAGGTATCCACAAGCCCTTCATACTGACGTAGGTTGCCCTTGAGTTGCTGCACCTCACTATGAGCCAGCGTCAGCTTCTCCTTCAGTGTCGCTAAGTTTGTCTTTAATGTTTCATGTTCCACTCTCAAGCTGGTGTTTTCTGCGGTCTGTCGGTGCAGCTTGTCTTGCAGAAATTCCCGTTCTAAACGTGCTTTTTCCTCTGCACTCCTCTTCTCTCTCGCTAGCACTGTTACGTGATTGTTTAACGTGACCATTTCATCCTCTACTTGATTCTTATCCTTCATCACCGCGTTGTAACGAGACTTCCACATATCAATAGTGGAGAGAGATTTACTGAGCTCAGTGTCCTGGGGCTTAGCAGCAGGTGGGTCGGTCTCTGTGGCACGGATCTGGGCATGGGTAGTCACAGGGTTAACATCGGCGGGACCATGGGAGCATAGTCAGAAACAAGGGGGGCCAAGTCATTTACAAGGAGGACATCAGCTGGTAAGTCCTTCATGACCCCCACATTCACATGTCTAGAACCCACTCCCCAATCCAAATGTACCCAGGCAACAGGTAGGCGGAACACAGCGCCCCCTGCTTCCCTCACAGCCACAGTGTCTCTGGTGTGCTGGTTCTCAGACACCAAGTTCTTTTGGAGCAAGGTCATGGTAGCACCAGTATCCCGTAGACCCCTGACCTCCTTCCCATTCACTTTAACCAGTTGCTGGTGCTGTTGCCGGTTATCCCGGTGGGCAGCTTGCACGGGGTCTGCTTCATGTAGGATGCCCCAGCATTCTTCCTCCTCTATGCAGTGGGCAGCAGGCTATGGGTTACGTGGGTTTCCGCCGGCAGGTCTCCTCCAGGACTGTGCTTGGTTCGCTGTGTTTAGGGGACACTCTGGTCTTTTGTGCCCTAGTCGCTTACATCCAAAGCACCAAATAGGCTGTGAGTAGTCCCGTGAGTTGAACCAGGCTGTCTGAGGATAGTTCATGGCTGAAGGCGGTGTGGTAGAGTGGTGCGCCGGGGGTTGGTAACTGGTAGCTGCTGGGGTGACTGTGGGTCTGTACTCCACTCTGGCTGGGATCTTAGTGGTAGCAGTGTCCAGTTTGCGGGCATCCGTATACTCATCTGCCAGGCGAGCAGCTTCATGCAGGGTGGAGGGTTTACGGTCCCGAACCCACTCTCTAACTCCTGCTGATAACTTGTCAAAGCAATGTTCCAACAGGAATATCTGCAGCACCTCTTCCCCAGATACGGCTTGGCACCCCGCCATCCAGTGAGCTGCTGTATGGTGCGCCTTACATGCCCACTCAACGTAGGAATCTCCAGCTAGTTTAACAGTGTCTCTGAACCACCTCCTTTATGCCTCCGGTGTAATCGCATACCTGGAGAGCAGCGCCTCTTTTACAGCATTATAATCCCCGACTTCCTCATCCGGTATGGCCCGAAAAGCCTCGCTGGTCCGGCCGGATAATTTTCTGGATAATATCGTGACCCAGTCCTCTGCGGGTACCTTGTGTAGGGCACATTGCCTCTCAAAATCCGCAAGGTACCCATCAATCTCTCCTGTTTCCAGGAAGTTTTTAAAAGCTGCAAAATGTACTTTTCTCTTTTCCACTGGGGTTGCTGTGACTTGGGCTGCTTTGACGAAGTAGGTTGGCCTCCACAGCTGCTATGACCCGGTCGATAATTTCGGCAGACGGGTTGGGGCCATAATGTGCCAGTCTTATTTTAACCGCCCGGTCAAAGCTTGCTTCTTCGGGGGTTCTGTCTGATATGCTGGGCTCATTGGTTCCTTCGGGCCCTGGTACTCCGCCCATCTCGGTCAGTATTTTAATAATCTCCCTCTTCCTGAGGTTACTGGCTTGTCGGCCCCGTTGTTCTAGCAGGTCTTTAAGGGTAGCTCTTTTCAGCCTTTCATACGGTATTCCCATTAGGTCCGGATGTGTAGTTGCTTTTCTGGGCGATGAGGATCATCCCGTCACTTGCCACCAGTTGTTATGGTATAACCCGGATATCAAGGGTTAATACCAGATGAAAGATGTCCTGAATATGGGATCAGCAACACACAAACCCAGCTAATTCCCCCCAAATATGAGACCAAGCTCCATCTTGAGGGTAAAACAGAAGAATGTGTTTATTGAGGGCTATATGCCCAGTATTTATGCAGGTCTCCCCTAGGAGGCCAGATGGGGGGTTGGAAGAGTATTGTACATTAGATAGAGGGAAGACACCCTTTTACAGGATACAATAGAATTACATTACTTAACCAAATAAACAATTAAACACAAGAAAACAATGGAGTCATTCTTGACACCTGGCAGTCTGATTAAACAATGTGAATGCTTATCACTTAAACTTAATTACAGTAAACAATAGCTGATGCCAGGAAACCTGTCTTCAGAAAAACTTTCTCAAAACTGAACAAAGTTAACCCTTCCAGTACTGACAGAGGGGTCTGTCACAGTGACAAACCCTTGTAATGTGGGAACTCTGTTGACATAAATGAAAAAGTGCTGAAAATAATGCAGTTTTATAACAGAATTGGTTTTATAGCTCTTTATAGCTCTTTACCAGAGCTCCCAACGACTCAGCATTTCTCCCTTCCTTATAAATGCAACAGTTTCCCAAAGTAGAACCCTGAACATCTCAATAATCCCCTAAAGCCAGCTCACACACTCAACAATGAGCTATTTTCAGTGCCAGCCATGGTCCAGACAGATTCCATCTACGGCGGCAGCATCTCTACCCATGGGCCATCCTCAGTTTATGCCCAGGTAAAAATTGGGTGATTTTCTTTAAATATCTTATAATGTATCAATATATCGTTTTTTGCATGACAGTTGTCACAGATTTCCAGTCCTCAATGAACCTTGCAGATTCCCTTCCACAACTATGCCCTTCACTTTAAATATCCACCACCACCTAATTCCTGCCCATGAACAACAGGCCAATCCTTCTATTTAATCTCCTAGAATGCATTGTCTCTGACTCTGAGTCTTCTCCAGATCTCCCAGATTTGTTAGGAAAAAATACAAATTGTGAGGTGTAGGCATAGGGGTCCCTTATGTATCACTTTATAAGCTAGCAATTTCCTTAAAATTGGTTATAGATTAGTTTAGACCAGGTGAAGGTGCCTTTAAGAGATGGGTACAATAAGAAACACATCTAGCTTGGCTTACCCCATATATGTGGAGCTTGCTGGAACTCTTCATTATCCTTGCTAGATTAAATAATTCCTTATCCCATTTTGAGAAAATCATGGCCTGATCGGACCTATATTCATAATAAATGCTACAATATATTGTCTAAATATTCTCCTTGAACTCCTGTTTTTTTCAACACAGAATTTCCAACTAAGAAATTTTGGTCTGCCACACATCTACTTTCTTAGAGTTCATTCCGATCTTCAGTCTAGCAGATAATGGAAACCTTTTTGCCCAAACAAGATGTAGAACATATGGGAAGTAATTACCTTAGACCCTGGTTTAAATATCCTCAATTGTGCCTCTATTTACTAACCCATAAAAATAAACAGGACATGCTTAGACCCCTTACAATCATTGAAAAGATGTGCACTGAACAGAAAGCATTAAAAAAAAAGTTACATTGTTGATGTATAAATGTCTCCTACATTTCACAAATCTGTTATTCCAAAATATGTGCGAAGTTGGGAGAAAGAAATGGATCGATATTTCTCCCATAAAAAATAGGCTCTATGGACAAGAGCCACAGCTAAATCAACACACTCCTTACAAATATTAGATACTAATATCAAAATCATTACCTGTTTGTACTTAACCCCTCAAAAACGTAAGCATGTGTTTCGTAATTCCAGTGATACATTTTGAAGGGTCTGTGACTACAAGGGAGATCACACGGTGGAATTGTGGTGTTCTACGCCTATTTTGGGATCAGGTGCATATCCAAACAAAAAAGATCATAGGCATAAGGATGCAACTAACCCCAGAAATGTTCTTGTTTATTCAAACCTCTGATATACATTGCAAAATTAGAAGGAATCTTTTTATCATTTTAATAAATGCTGCCAAGCATTTCATTCCCACATTATGGAAATATGCCACTATTCCTTCTATACAGGAATGGGAAGTATTGGTGAACAAGTTATTGATGAGTTGTTTTTTTATTTGGAACAGTATAAACACTCTTGACTTTCTCTGATACAACGACTAAATGTAATATTAAAATATACTACCTCATTCTCTATTGATGATCTCTTCATATTGGTATGAATGACTTTACCTTCCTTTTAGCCGCAATATGTGACTGAGCTATTGCTATATAAACAGAGATGTACTCTTTTGTTTGCAAGAATGTTTTATAATGTATTGCAGATACGTAGTGATTTAGAGGGATGGCAACAAATTTTGTTACCATATATTAGTTATAGTCTGTTTTATGTTTCTTTTGTCAGTTCTTGTATGAGTCTTTGTATGATTTTTCTCAGTACTGATGATCAGAAGATTGTTGACTCATCACAGTTGAAGAGAAGAATTTATGATGAACTCAACACCATTTGCTTTTTGATCCATAAACCTTTATTGGGTTGTCTTTGTTTATTATTTCATTGCCCATGTATCCATAACTCAACATAGAAAACAAAAGTGAGGTATTTTGCCAATGTTAGTTACATAGCGAATCTGAAACCCCATTTTTTTTTTCTTTCATGATTTAGATAATTTTAATCAACTTTTCAATTTACTTCTATTTTGCTTCCTTCACTTAGTATCTCTAGTAGAAGAAACAGCAATGCACATGGGTGAGCCAATACCATGAGGCATACAAGTGCCACCAACAATCAGCAACTCCTGAGCCTACCTATCTATGCTTTTCAACAAAGTATACCAAGAGAACAAAACAAATTCTATAATAGAATTAAATTAGAAAGCTGTTAAAAAAAACTCCATGCTTTCTCTGGCTCACAAAAGAAAAAAATTGGGTTTCATGTCCCTTTAAGTAAAGTTGTATGGACATATTGTCATATGCATTGTTATAATGTTATGGGAACATCTTGTAAAGTCTGCATGTTTACAGCATATCAAAACCTTTATATATACTGGTCATGTTGACCACTCCCCTTTGCTTGTTTACAGAATACTTAAAGGGACATTAAACCCTAAATAAATGCTAAATAGAATGAAGCATTCAAAGAAAAGAATAGTCTGAGAATAACGCAGATTTATTTTTTTAAAGTTTAATTAGTTGTTTACATATTGTCAAAATAAGTGTATTGTTTGGTGTCTATAAATCAATAGGTGATGCTGCATTGTAACTTAGGTTTCTCTCTTTGCTAAAACCAATTAGAGACAGTTATAAATAGGTCACTAGAATGTGCAGCCAATGGCTGTGTGGAATATAATAGTGTTCTGTACTTCCATTTCTAACAGAAGCTGAAAAGCTTACTATTGTCAGAATGAAATTACAGGAAACGGGGACAAAATAAATAATACAAGTATATTGCAAAGTTTTTATATATACAATTTATCATTTTATATTATCATCCCAAAGTGTTATATGTCCCTTTAAATGGATTTGTTCAAGTGAAGTTGTGAATCAGGAAAATCTCATCCATAAGAACTATCTGCATTAACATAATCAAGTGAAATTCAAAAGTAGCCTTTTATGGCTTCAGTATTGTATGAGAAGTTGGAATAATTTTTGTTTGTATAAAAAGAACAAATATAAAAAAAAAACAGAATTTATGCTTACCTGATAAATTACTTTCTCCAACGGTGTTTCCGGTCCACGGCGTCATCCATTACTTGTGGGAAATGTTCTCCCCCACAGGGAAAGGCAAGGAGAGCACACAGCAAGAGCTGTCCATATAGCTCCCCCTCTGGCTCCGCCCCCCAGTCATTCGACCGACGGTTAGGAGAAAAAGGAGAAACTATAGGGTGCCGTGGTGACTGTAGTGTATAAAGAAAATTTTTTTCAACCTGATTAAAAAAACCAGGGCGGGCCGTGGACCGGACACACCGTTGGAGAAAGTAATTTATCAGGTAAGCATAAATTCTGTTTTCTCCAACATTGGTGTGTCCGGTCCACGGCGTCATCCATTACTTGTGGGAACCAATACCAAAGCTTTAGGACACGGATGAAGGGAGGGAGCAAATCAGGTTACCTAAACAGAAGGCACCACGGCTTGCAAAACCTTTCTCCCAAAAACAGCCTCCGAAGAAGCAAAAATATCAAATTTGTAGAATTTGGCAAAAGTGTGCAGAGAAGACCAAGTCGCTGCCTTACATATCTGGTCAACAGAAGCCTCGTTCTTATATGCCCATGTGGAAGCCACAGCCCTAGTAGAGTGAGCTGTGATACGGTCAGGAGGCTGCCGTCCGGCAGTCTCATAAGCCAAGCGGATAATGCTTTTCAGCCAGAAAGAGAGAGAGGTAGCAGTAGCTTTTTGACCTCTACTCTTACCAGAGTAAACGACAAACAAGGATGAGGTTTGTCTAAAATCTTTTGTTGCTTCTAAATAGAACTTTAAAGCACGAACAACATCTAAATTGTGTAATAAACGTTCCTTCTTTGAAACTGGATTCGGACACAAAGAAGGAACAACTATTTCCTGGTTGATGTTCTCGTTGGAAACAAATTTTGGAAGAAAACCAGGCTTAGTACGCAAAACAACCTTATCTGAATGGAACACCAGATAGGGTGGATCACACTGCAAAGCAGATAATTCAGAAACTCTTCTAGCAGAAGAAATAGCAACCAAAAACAGAACTTTCCAAGATAATAACTTAATATCTATGGAATGTAAAGGTTCAAACGGAACCCCTTGAAGAACTGAAAGAACTAAATTTAGACTCCAAGGAGGAGTCATGGGTCTGTAAACAGGCTTGATTCTAACCAAAGCCTGAACAAAAGCTTGTACATCTGGCAAAGCTGCCAGTCGTTTGTGGAACAAGACGGATAATGCAGAAATCTGTCCTTTTGGAGAACTAGCTGACAATCCTTTATCCAAACCTTCTTGGAGAAAGGAGAGAATCTTTGGAATTTTAATCTTACTCCAGGAGAATCCTTAGGATTCACACCAACAGATATATTTTTTCCATATTTTATGGTAAATCCTTCTAGTCACAGGTTTTCTGGCTTGGACCAGAGTATCAATCACAGAATTTGAAAACCCACGCTTGGATAAAATCAAGCGTTCAATTTCCAAGCAGTCAGCTGCAGAGAAACTAGATTGGGATGTTCGAATGGACCTTGTACTAGAAGGTCCTGTCTCAAAGGTAGTTTCCATGGTGGAGCCGATGACATATTCACCAGGTCTGCATACCAAGTCCTGCGTGGCCACGCAGGAGCTATCAGAATCACAGAGGCCTTCTCCTGTTTGATCCTGGCTATGAGCCTGGGGAGGAGAGGAAACGGTGGAAACACATATGCTAGGTTGAACGACCAAGGCGCCACTAATGCATCCACTAGAGTCGCCTTGGGATCCCTGGATCTGGACCCGTAGCAAGGAATCTTGAAGTTCTGACGGGACGCCATTAGATCCATGTCTGGAATGCCCCATAATTGGGTTAACTGAGCAAAGACCTCCGGATGGAGTTCCCACTCCCCCGGATGGAAAGTCTGATGACTCAAATAGTCCGCCTCCCAGTTGTCTACTCCTGGGATGTGAATAGCAGATAGATGGCAGGAGTGATTCTCTGCCCATTGGATTATCTTGGTTACTTCCTTCATCGCTAGGGAACTCTTTGTTCCCCCCTGATGATTGATGTACGCAACAGTCGTTATGTTGTCCGACTGAAATCTTATGAACCTGGCTTCCGCTAGCTGAGGCCAAGCCAGGAGCGCATTGAATATAGCTCTTAGTTCCAAAATGTTTATCGGGAGAAGCGACTCTTCCCGCGACCATAGGCCCTGAGCTTTCAGAGAGTCCCAGACCGTGCCCCACCCCAAGAGGCTGGCGTCGGTCGTGACGATGACCCACTCCGGTCTGCGGAAACTCATTCCCTGAGACAGGTGATCCTGGGTCAACCACCAGAGAAGTGAGTCCCTGGTTACCTGGTCTACTTGAATTTGGGGAGACAAGTCTGTATAGTCCCCATTCCACTGATTGAGCATGCACAGCTGTAATGGTCTTAGATGAATTCGAGCAAAAGGAACCACATCCATTGCTGCGACCATTAGTCCTATTACTTCCATGCATTGAGCTATGGAGGGTTGAGGAATAGAGTGAAGAACTCGACAAGCTTTTAGAAGCTTTGTCTTTCTGACATCTGTGAGAAAGATCTTCATTTCCACAGAATCTATTATTGTTCCCAGAAAAGGAACCCTTGTGGACGGTGACAGTGAACTTTTTTCTATGTTCACTTTCCACCCGTGAGATCTGAGAAAAGCCAACACAATGTCTGTATGAGCCCTCGCTTTGGAAAGAGACAACGCTTGGATTAGGATGTCGTCTAGATAAGGTGCTACAGCGATGCCCCTCGGTCTTAGGACCGCTAGAAGGGACCCTAGCACCTTTGTGAAGATTCTGGGAGCGGTGGCTAAACCGAATGGAAGAGCCACAAACTGGTAATGTTTGTCCAGAAAGGCGAACCTCAGGAACTGATGATGAGATTTGTGGATTGGGATATGCAGATACGCATCCTTCAGATCCACGGTAGTCAAAAATTGACCCTGCTGGATTGTTGGTAAGATTGTCCGAATGGTTTCCATCTTGAAGGATGGAACTCTGAGGAACTTGTTTAATATCTTTAAATCCAGAATTGGCCTGAAAGTTCCCTTTTTTTTGGGAACCACAAACAGGTTTGAGTAAAACCCTAGACCTTGTTCCCCGGAGGGGACTGGGTTTATCACTCCCATCTTTGATAGGTCTCTTACACAATGTAAGAATGCCTGTTTCTTTATCTGGTCTGAAGATAAGCGAGACAGGTGGAACCTTCCCTTTGGAGGAAGTCCCTTGAATTCTAACAGGTATCCCTTGGAAACTATCTCTAGTGCCCAGGGATCCAGAACATCTCTTGCCCAAGCCTGAGCGAAGAGAGATAGTCTGCCCCCTACCAGATCCGGTCCCGGATCGGGGGCTACCCCTTCATGCTGTCTTGGTAGCAGCAGCAGGTTTCTTGGTTTGTTTACCCTTGTTCCAGCCTTGCATGGGCTTCCAAGCGGGTTTGGGCTGGGCCGTGTTACCTTCTTGTCTAGCGGCAGTGGAGTTATTAGCCGGTCCATTCCTGAAATTGCGAAAGGAACGAAAATTAGACTTGTTCTTAGCCTTAAAAGGCCTATCCTGTGGGAGGGCATGGCCCTTACCCCCAGTGATGTCTGAAATAATTTCCTTCAATTCCGGCCCAAAAAGGGTCTTACCCTTGAAAGGAATATTCAGTAACTTAGTCTTGGACGACACGTCTGCCGACCAGGATTTTAGCCAAAGCGCCCTCCGCGCTACTATAGCAAAACCTGAGTTTTTCGCCGCCAATTTCGTTATTTGAAAGGCGGCATCCAATATAAAGGAATTAGCTAACTTTAATGCGTGAATTCTGTCCATGACTTCTTCATAGGAAGTCTCTTTCTGGAGCGACCTTTCTAGTTCTTCGAACCAAAAGGACGCCGCTGAAGTGACAGTAATAACACACGTAGCTGGTTGAAGGATGAACCCTTGCTGAACAAAAATCTTTTTAAGCAATCCTTCCAATTTTTTATCCATAGGATCTTTGAAAGCGCAGCTGTCCTCTATAGGAATAGTTGTGCGCTAGTGTTGAAACAGCTCCCTCAACCTTCGGGACCGTTTGCCATGCGTCCCTTCTAGGGTCTACTATGGGAAACATTTTCTTAAATATAGGAGGTGGGGCAAAGGGTACACCTGGCTTCTCCCACTCCTTTCCCACTATGTTCGCTACCCTCTTAGGTATTGGAAAAGCGTCGTTGTGCACTGGGACCTCTAAAAATTTGTCCAATTTGCACAACTTCTCTGGTACTACCATGGAATCACAGTCATCCAGAGTAGCTAATACCTCCTTAAGCAAAGCGCAGAGATGTTCTAGCTTAAACTTAAATGCCACTAGATCAGGTTCTGCCCGTTGAGAATTTTTTCCAGAGTCTGAAATTTCACCCTCAGACAGCCCTTCCCTCACAGCCAATTCCGATTGATGTGAGGGTAAAATAGATAAGGCATCGTCAGCGTCTGATTGTTCATCCTTTTTATCTGTATTTAAAACTGAACAATCACGCTTTCTCTGAAAAACTGGCAGTTTGGATAAAAGATTTGCTATAGAATTATCCACTACTGCTGATAATTGTTGCATAGAAATAAGCACTGGCGCGCTAGGTGTCGCCTGCGCGGGCAAAGCTGGTGTAGACACAGAAGGAGAGGATGTAGAGCTATCCCCACTACCTTCATTAGATAAATCATCTTGGGCAACATTATGAAAAATAACAGAGCTGTCCTGATTTTGTTTGGACGCTATGGCGCAATTATCACAAACACTCGAAGGGGGAACCACATTTGTCTCTATACACACAGAACATAGGTTATCTGATGGAACAGACATGTTAAACAGATTTAGGCAGGCAAACAATGCAATAAAAACGATTTTAAACAAAAACGTTACTGTCTCTTTAAATAATAAAATGACACATTTATTTCTGAATGTTCAAAAAACTATGAAGGCAATATCCGATTTTTCTGAAATTTGGACCCCAGTGTCTTAATGCTTAGAAAGTATTGCACAGCAAATATGGAGACTCTAGCTCTTAAAACGGAGCTAATTGTTGGATTTAACCGTTTTTACACACCACAATCCCAGCTACAGCCTTGCTGCAGCTTTTTACCTTCCTTAGGGGTCACCATTCACAGAAAAAAGCCTTTTGGAGTCACTTTCTGAACCACAGGACCCTCTCACATGAATCTGCATGCACTGCCTTGAAATTCAACTGCACAGCTGAAGTGCCAAAATGAGGCTTCCTCCCTCAGCACACTAGAGTGAAGGGGCCTTCCTGACTAGATTTAGGTGTCTAAAACAAGCCAGATCAATAAAAAACGTTCCCAAGTGTATGTGAGCTTATAAAATATTTCAAATGGTATAATATTGTAATAAAAACCAATCGATTTAGCCCCTAACAGTGTCTACCAGCATAAAAAACAAAAAGGGGAAGCCTGTTATCTTTTTTGCTGAGGTGAAAGAAAAATGGCTTACCGTTTCCCCTGAGGGGAAAAATGACTGTCATCTAGCATTAGCCTGTGTTGTTAGAAGGAGACTAGTCATACCTGAAGCAGATGAGTCTGCAAACTGTTACCCCCAACTGAAGTTCTCTTGTTTCAACAGTCCTGCGTGGTAACAGTAATGGATTTTAGTTACTTCTGCTAAAATCATAGCCCTCTTAAACAGAAATCTTCATCACTTTTCTGTTATAGAGTAAATAGTACAAGCCAGCACTATTTTAAAATAACAAACTCTTGATAGAAGAATAAAAAACTACAACTAACACCACAAACTCCTCGCCATCCCCGTGGTAGATGCTACTTGTTCAGAGCGGCAAGGAGAATGACTGGGGGGCGGAGCCAGAGGGGGAGCTATATGGACAGCTCTTGCTGTGTGCTCTCCTTGCCTTTCCCTGTGGGGGAGAACATTTCCCACAAGTAATGGATGACGCCGTGGACCGGACACACCAATGTTGGAGAAATAAGTATAAATGCACTGATGAAAACAATGTGCTGTCAATAATGTTATGAGCAGTGAAGCAGCAATTGATCAATAAAGAAAATTTAGAACCTCATCAAGAGCACATTTTGTTTTTCATTCTTGTGCTAACTGCATTCAAAGTAAACAATTAGAGAGGCTGGATTATCGCTGGTATTATTAGCTGAAAATAAAAAGGTAACCAGCCAGCGAAAGTCTCAGGCATGCTAACTTCAGGACTTTGGATATCGCGACTCTCCCCTTAGACATCTACAAAAAACGTATCACTTGTGCGCTAACCCGACACTGATAGATCAACCAAGCTAATGCCGAATGTGCATTTTGAATACTTTACATTCGTATGTTATTCGCATAGAACAAAATATTTTTATTTATAAAAAGATATTTCTATATATCTGATTATTTTTTTGTAAAATATATATCTGTATGAATATATACAGATTTATATATAGAGATATCTAAAAAATAACATTTCTATCTAAAGGAAGAACATAGGAATATATAGTATTTATATAATAACACATTAAAACATATTAAAAATTATTACAAATGATATTGTGTGTTTCAAGATATATGACTGGGAAGGGCTCAAAAGTATATATATATATATATATATATATATATATATATATATATATATATATATACATATATGTGTGTATATGTATGGTTACACACATGCACACACACACACATATATATATATATATAAATATATATATATATATATATATATATATATATATATATATATATATGAGCCCTTTCCAGTCAAGCACTTACCAGAGTATACCAGTTCACTAATCGATTCTGCTCCCTTGTGGAAATTTAATAGTCACTGATAGCTGGTAGTCAGGGATCTTTTTCACTTGTGCCACACACTGTAATGGGATGGTTACCCAGGTTGTGTTTTTCTCACTGCTTTAATATAGACTTTAATTGTGAAATGGATTAATATGTGGGTTACAGTTTTAGGACTAGCCAGTAGAATTCTCTTAAATTATTTTATTACTCTGTTTTTTAAAGTTATATTTGATAAAAGTTATATCTTATATAATTGGTACCCCCTCTTTTTTTATATGTTTGGATGAGACATTAATGGTTATTGTTTTTGAGTGCTTGGGGGATACTTCTTTTCTTTTTTGTCTATTTCCAGTCAAACACCTTTTGACCTTTATCTAGACTTAAATATGAAAGTAGCCACTCTCGCTCCAGTCTTTCCATCAGGGAAAGATCAGCCTTATTAGAGCCCCAAAACAATAATGAGTTAGTCATTCAGAAATGCTGACAAGGGAGGCTCAGTAGTGCTTTTCAACAAGTGTGATTATGTAGCTGAGGCACTTAGACAACTTGAAAATAAGGAAACTATGCGAAATTGGATTGTAATCCTACTATACTTTACCAAAGGGAATTGAAGCTTGAACTGGGGATCTTGGACAAGAATACAGCTGAGTTTCTGTATGTGGAGCATCCTAGGATGCCCATTTTCCATCATTTGCCCAAGGTCCACAAGTCCCTAGACAATGTCCAGGGGAGACCGATTGTCAGCGGCATAGGTTCCCTTTTTGAGAAGTTGTCTCAATGGTTGGATGAAGTCTTGCAATCATTGACTAAAAACATATGTAGCTACCTACGGGACACTAAACATGTTCTCAAAATCATGGAATATACGAAGTGGACCGTACAGTCTAGCTGTTTGAAGGTAGATGTGACAGCACTCTACTCGTCAATCAAGCATGATTTAGGTCTTGAGGCACTCAAATATTTTTTGTGCCATCATTCAAATTTCACTTCGGATTTTCAGAACTATGTTTTAAAGGTGGCATCGTTTTTACTAACACACAACTTTTTTGACTTTGAGGGCCATATATATCTGCAAAAATGTTGGACAGCGATGGGGGCCAAATTGGCCCCCTCCTATGCCAATTAATTTATGGGCTGGTGGGAGCTGTCCCAAATTTTTGCAGATTCCAATCCATACAGATTTGGTTAGGCAGTCAGGAACAGTCTATTTTGTTTATTGAATGACTTAATAGTAACAATTTGGGTCTTAGGTTCACCTTAGTTTCTGACAAGACATCCATCAGCTTTCTAGATCTGATATTGACAGGTTTGGCTATTGGTAAAATTAGATAAGAGGTCTATAGAAAGCCTATCTCAGGAAATACACTATTGAGAGCAAATAGTTGTCACCCTAGCTGTACCATATGCTGTGGCTAAAGGTCAATTTAACCGCATTAAGATAAATTGTACAGAGATGTTCATTTTGAGAAGGAAGCAATGGATTTGAGTATACGTTTACAGGAATGAGGTTATAATAGATCAATTATAACCCGCGCTAAAAAACAAGTGGCAAGCCTGGATAGGCAGACCCTTCTGCAGGAAAGGGATGTTTCAGACAAGAATAAGTTTGATGGGGTCACTTTTGTCACAAGTTAAAGCCCACAATATGATCAAGTATGTAAAATCGTACGTAAGCACTTTGACATCCTTGCCGCTGATGATCACTTAGTGACAACAGTAGAAAAAGGCATTAGATGTGTTTACAGAAGAGCTAAAACTATTGCTAATTATGTGTCCCCATCACAACTCCCTAAAAAGAAGAGTGAGTCCTCTTGGCTACAACATAGAGGAATGTTTAAGTGTGGTCATTCTCATTGTAAACCTTGTGAACACCTGATTATAGGAGACGGCTTCAAATCTACGTACACTGGAGAGGAATTTCCTATAAAGACTCGTTTAAACTGCACCAGCAATTATGTGGTATATTTGGATTACCTGCACCTTGTGTGCCCTACAATATGTGGGTCTTACGACACAGGATGTTAATTCCAGTATCAGAGAACACCTTTCCACTATCTACATAGGAAAGGCTAAGACTCCACTGTTACAGCACTTCACGCAGGTACATCAAAAAAAGTGCTAACGGCTTTACTTGTTGTGCTATTGAACTTATACCAGTTGTTGACAGAGGAGGAGATAGGATTAGGCTATTGGAGAGGCAAGAGATGTACTGGATCTTCAAACTGAAAACTTGTATCCCCTGGGGATTACATTCAGAGTATGATCTGATCAATTTTTGGCAGTGATGTTCTCTGCCTCTCCAATATACCTGCATACACTGAGATACATGTATGTGTTAGTGTGGGTATGCTTTTGAGCCAGGGATATTTATATACAATTGATCTGATGTTTGGATTGACACACTTATATGTAATCGTATATGTGTTGAGTCCTCATTAGGAATCGAGGTTTCATTAACATGCTGTCTATGTTGCACGTATGAGATACATACACATATACACAAGGTTCTATGTATTATCAGCACATACTTCTTAATATATTTTGTCTTATAGTATATATAGATGTATTCAAATGAGTATTCAGCTCTATTTTGACATGCAGCAAGTGTGTGCATTAAGAATGATAATTTTGTTTTGATGCAACATTTGTTGCTTCACTTAAGTAATTAAATGCCCTATCCTCCTGGCTTGCTGTAATAACATACGAGCCATAAAACTGACTCAACCATAACTATATAACAATAATAACTTATTTATAACTTTCAATAAATAAAACACAAACACAGAGTGTGGGAAAAGACCCGTGGGTCACGTTTATTGTAGAACAAGAGAACCGGCTGAGGCAACGAGCTTAGCTACATGCAAAAGGCTTAGGGAGTTCTCGGCATCTTTAGAATGGGGGAGGGACCCCAGGCGCACGCCTGCAGAGACCACCCTCCCCTGCGCAGCCGTCACTCTACCTCTGATGGCAAACCGGGGCGCGGGCCAACCGCCTAACCAGGGTGTAAAGACAAAGACCTCCGAACCAGTAGGACCAGGTGTGACTAGGCGCTTGTGCATGCCACTACCTGGGAGTCAAAAACTACCGTCCTTGGACTTAAGGAAACGAGCCGTGTAGCCCTCATCCTGCCTCAGACACCCTGCTGAAAACACCATAGTGATGCCCAGCCTAAAGATTGCCGCAGTATCAAATTGAAGGGAGGGAGGGAAGCTGTGAAGATGAGCTGGAAAGAAGATTTGGGGCCTGTAACCTGACTTCTTAAAGGTAAGCTAAACCCAACCCTCACTAATGCAACATTGCTGCCACTTCACAGCAGCACACTCCTAAATTCTTATGTTTGTTCCGGTCTATGCTGCCCTCCACTGTCTTAAGTAATTAAATGCCCTATCCTCCTGGCTTGCTGTAATAACATAAGAGCCATAAAACTGACTCAACCATAACTATATAACAATAATAACTTATTTATAACTTTCAATAAATAAAACACAAACACAGAGTGTGGGAAAAGACCCATGGGTCACGTTTATTGTAGAACAAGAGAACCGGCTGAGGCAACAAGGCCAACTATAACAGGTGGCGGCAATCTAGCTAGGAGAGTAAGCAACCCCCTGCTAGGATGAAGGGCCGCACCCGTGAATGCCTACACAAGCAGAGCTTAGCTACACGCAAAAGGCTTAGGGAGTTCTCGGCATCTTTAGAATGGGGGAGGCACCCCAGGCGCACACCTGCAGAGACCACCCTCCCCTGCGCAGCCGTCACTCTACCTCTGATGGCAAACCAGGGCACGGGCCAACCGCCACAAGAGACAGCCCAACAGACACAGCTCTTGCCGCCACACTCATAGGTGTAACAAAATAGCACTCCTCAAATTACATAGGAACAGGTCAATGCCCCTCTCAGAGAGGTGCACCCCATCCCTCCTGTAGAGGCTCCTCTCAGCCGTTGTAATGTTCTCGTGTTCCACAACAAAACCTCCTGTTTGGTCTAAGAAGATGCTAACCTCCCTGTTAATCTTCTTTCAGACCTGGAAGGCTGCCCAATGGGACTGCATATGTTGCCACTCAATTCTGGGGATGATGTTGGACCACCCTAATTTCGCATGGGGAACCCACATCTGAAAAGTGCACAGATCCAACTGAATCACTGCACTCAACTGCTTGCACGGTAAGAGCCCCATATCATTCCCCCCATCGTGAATGATCAGAACGTGGGGTTTCTCCCACCTGTGCAATGCCCCATGCAGCAACTCAGGCAGACCCTGCCAAGTCAGAACCCTACGCCCCAACCATCTAATGGTAACTCTAGATGAGGGGAACCCCAGCTGACGCCCATCAGGTAGGAATGTAGGAGTGACCCGTGATCCACACTGTCAACGGACTGTCCCTCGGCCCTGAAAAGAAACCAGAGTTAACCAGGGAACATTGCAAGAAACAATAATTTACACAGTTAAAGGCCTAACATACAACAAATACCTCTTAGACCTCCATCTACCCAGTGCTCTGATATGGTCGGCAGACCAACCTAAACCCGCGGCAGTGGTAGCCGCTCCAACCATGAATGAGTGAGGAACAATGACCCTCGGGTCAAGGCCCAATCGAGGTGCTGCCCAGCCCAGAACTCTCCGGAATTGAAATCTTGTCAATGGGGAACCATCCCCATGAACAAGGAACTGTGACGAACCCTCCGGACACACGACCATGTAGGCCCTGATGACTGGGAAACAAGCTGAGCCTTCATGGGCCGGCAAGGATATCCAAGCTCCTCACCCTTCTTGGTGTGATTTTGATCTAGGAAGAAATACAAGAACAGACGACTTGTCGTTCTTGACCTGAGAGGCCTGAAGACCTCCAGGCTTGTTCCTCAAGGGAGGGACCAATACCCCCACCCTGAGTGCCCCGTGGAAAGCCAGCCCGAAGGCGGCCGAAAACAGGGTGGCCTCATAGGCAGATGAACACTCTGCCAGCAAAGCCTGACCAGTACAATCAACCACTCAATAGCAACAGGCTCCCTAACATCCTTTGTTCTGGGCACCATATGCCCCCAACCCCTCAGCGTCTGCCTAACCAGGAAGGTCCTAGAGCAGTCAGTAAGGCCATACAGCTTACAGAAGAAGGACACGGTGGTCAGTCGAGACCCGACAGTCCCTTTTGACACTCCATTACCTTTAAGCTCGGTAATCCACTCAAGAAGACCCCATTGGATGCCATCACAAGATGGTCGGCCCATCCTGTCACAGAGAGCGATCCACTCCGTCTAGTGCTCCACGTAAGGGTTCCAGGTAGACGGGGCAAGCGAAGAATGCATCATCCCGATCAAAGGTCCCCATCCAGCGCTACCTGCCATAAATAATCAGGACAAAGCGATCCGTTAGTATCCGCATGAGGAACTAACGCATAGAAAGCTTCCCATTGAAAACGGGAAAGTGCATCCGCAATCCTATTCTGGATGCCCGGGACATGCCTAGCACAGAACACAATATTCAGGTGCAGACACCTCAGCACCAACAGCCTTAAGTATCGCACCACAGGAGGAGATCCGGACATGAGCTTGTTAATAGCAAAAACTCTCATATTATCTGTCCAGAATACCACTTCACGGTTCCGAAGCTGGTCGCCCCAAACTTCAAGGGGCACTATGATGGGAAAAAACTCCAAAAAGCACAGATTCCGAACCAGCCCCTTGTCGACCCACAAGCGAGGCCACGGGCCGGCGCTCCATTGCCCGGACAAGTAAGCACCGTACCTGTGGGACCCTGCCGCGTCCGTGAATAATTGAATCACCGCATTGGAAGGAACAACCTTCGGCCACAAGCAAATACCCTTAAAGTGGCTTAAAAAATTGCTCCCATACAGTAAGGTCATCCACCATTTCAGGCGACACGCGAAACTTGTGCGTCTGCGACCGCTCACCGCACAACTGCTGTTCGAGCCGTCGAAGGAAAATCCTACCCATAGGAATAATTCTGCCGGCAAAATTCAATAGGCCCACTAAAGTCTGAAGGTTCTTCACTAACCCATAATGCTCCAATTTCATGGCCCGTACAGCCCCCAGCATGCGGGCAATCTTATCTTGCAGCAAACAACACTCTCTTGCCGCAGAGTCAATTTCAATGCCCAGAAAAGTGAGGCACGTACAAGGACCTCAGCCAGAGGAACACCCATTCTGGTCAGCAGAAGTCTAGTGACTTTCATCAAGAAAGCGCAGTCGGAAGACCCTGCACGCCCTACGAGCAAAAATCGTCCAAATAGTGCGCCAGGCCCTCAACACCAGTGCAAGAAACTACCTAAAGCTTCAAAATAGGCCCAGGAAATGGAGCAACCCATAGGCAAGCATTTATCCACAAAGCACTTGCCCTCAAACCAACACCCGAAAGGAGGAGGGGTGAACTGGAAGGAGCCGAAACGCGAATTCCACATCCATTTTTGCCAAACAAGCCCCAACCCCAGCCCTTCGGACCAGCACAAGCACGTCATCAAAGGGCTGATAATGAACTGAGCTAAGCTCGGGAGGTATAGCATCTTTAACCGATAAACCTTTTTGAAATGACAGATGCTGAATAAACCCAAACTTACCTGGCTCCTTCTTTGGGACAACCCCCAAAGGAGAGACAACCAACCCCGGAATGGGAATCTCTCGAAATGGGCCAGCCATGCGACCCAATACAATTTCTTTGTTCAATTTCTCCCTCACTACACTGGGAAATTGATATGCGGACTTCAGATTCCTGTGACCCGAAGAACCCACAACAGTAGAACCAACAGGGATAATAAATCCCCACCGTAAACTTTCACAAAGTAAATCTGCGGCCTCTTTATCAGGATAAAGAAGCTGCCATTTCTCAATTACAGCTACCCTCAGTGGGGTGGCCGCACTTTCCAGAAGTGAAAGATTTGGAATCGACACCTGGCCACTCCTGGAAGCGACGTGCCTCGTGGGATCTGGTACTCGGAACCCAAGTGGCCACCCCCGCAGTGCTTACAGGCATGGCGGAATGCGCACGCCATTCCCCTAGCACAGAGCTTATCCTGGAATCGCCAGCATACGCCTGTAGGCCGCCATTGAGAATGCTGGGAGGCACGAGTACCTGAGAGTCCAGCGGGAGCCTGTCCAGGTAAAACCTGCTTTCCAGGCCCCAATTGTGCCCACAGCCACGAATCTATATCCCCAAAAGAAAGGAGAGGGTTACCAACCTTCTTCCTGCAAAACGCTACGTCGTATTCCCGCCACACCCCTTCTTAGTATCGCTCGCAAACGGTTTCAATGGAATCCTGATATTTCAGGATATCCAATGCATGATCGGGAAATTTAGTTATATAACACGACGCATATGCCCGAAAACATTTGCGCCACTCATCATACGAATCGGGCCTTTTGAACTTTTTGGGGCCCATACCGTCCTCTGCCATTTCCCTCTGATGGAAAGCCTCGGCCAAGAGTTCGAACGTGTACATATTTCCCTTCCTGAATCCACCGAACCATTTTTTATTTAAGACGCTCGTGCAGGCTAAATGCAGGCCACGGATCCGTGTCCCCATACATAGCCACCTTCCGCCTATTAGTTGCCTCAGGACTAGCAACTCCCGTTGGCATGGGAGGTGTCAGCAAAGGAACACGGGGCTCCATGCGGGATGAACCAGGGGGAGGGGGCAAACCCATGGCGTTCCTTTCCTCAACAAACCATTACACCGATCTATACATTCTCTTCTGACCCTTGGCCTCCAACCCCAGTGATCTATCACTTTCGGACCCAGAGTTATCAGAGGATGAACTAAAAACCCCTATGCCCAGAAGACAAAACGGGCTTACCAGCTCCCAGGGGACGCTGCACCGGCAAAGGATCCAAGGAAGTTGAAGGTTGCTCCCGGCTGTGCTCTTCCTTGCCATGACCACCTGGACTGTACTGCACTGGCACCAAAGCATTCTGTGGCTCCATGAGATTCACCACTTCTTGCGATTCCATGCTCTCCTCAAATGAGAATTGCGAGAGAGGAGTACCACGGGGAGAGGACAAGGACCCCCCAGCCACAGTCAAAGTAGAATCTAGTCCCCCTTGACCAAGAACATTGCGCACTGCGCCACACACTGTTCCATACAATCAGACATGCCACTCTCTTGAGATTCAGATACTGCATTCGCAACTACACCTGTCTGGAGAAGCCCTGTTCTGCGCTATTTCCATTGCTGAGCATAAACTAAGCAAAGCACCTGTGCCCTTCCTGGTCAAAAACGTTAATTGTTACCCCAAATGCGTCCCACAGGGGGATACCCCAGGTGAACGCCTGCGTGCCCTACGTGAAACGTTTCTCATGCACTGCAACATGACACAGCGTAATTCCTACTAGGCCTCAAATGGCTGCCAACAGTAGGGCCTTGCACCTGATCCTCACTGACTGACTGCCAAATGAAAGGCTGACTATCTAAATCAATCAGGTTGACAAACAAAAGAGACCCAGGCCTGTGGCCTGCTCATAAATGCCCTCCTTATCACCTGAACCACAGCCTCTGACCTGCAAATGCTCCCGTGCTCTCCTACATCATGCCCCCCAGGCATTGCAAGCAATTCATCTGCCAATGAGCGCAGAGCCCCTGAGCCTCGCTGCACCCCTCCCCCCCAGCGGGCCGAACCCCCCCCCAAGGCACTCCTCTCTTACCTGGGGACCCCGGAGGAGGAGACGATCCTACCTGCTTTGTTACCGGATCTCAAATGGCGGTTCCGGAAATGACGTCACCGGAAGTGACGTCACTGGAAGCGTCCAGACCGGAAGTGACGCCATCGACAATGGATGCCGCCGCACGTATGGCCGAAGACTCGCCCAAAGCCGCCTGACGACCAGGAGGAGGGGAAGAATCACCAAAAGTCATGACCGCTAAAGGGGGACTGCCGCCCACCAGAACCAACACAAGCCACTACAAGAGCGTGACCGCTGCAGGCCTGGATAGCGTAACCGATGGCGGAGGCAAGTATGAATGCTCACACTCGCTCCAGCCAATGATCCACCCTAGAGACGCGCAGTTAAAAACTGATTAAGGGAAAACCAGAAACCAGGAGAAGGGGGTACCCGGCCCCCAGGTCCAACCACCGACTGACCGGGAGGGAGGGAGGGGGAAGATGGGCCTACCTGGGAAAATAAGATATTAACAGGAGTTTGCCAGGTCAAACAAGCAGCTGCCATTGACCTGCTATCCATGGGGTAATAGCTATAATTTTTTTGTACCTATAGCCCAGGTCTCCCCACTACACTTAAAATGCAGAGTAAAGGGAAAAGATCGGGGTATGACTCACCGGAGATGGTGGGACTTCGATCAGTAACTCCTCCAACTCATCACTCTTCACAGGTGTTCTGGAAGACTTTGAAAAACAGCCCATGCTGCAGCAGACTGCTTAACCGGACAATGAAGATCCTGCAAGCTGTGAAGACGAGCTGGAAAGAGGGTTTGGGGCCTGTAACTTGACTTCTTAAAGGTAAGCTAAACCCCACCCTCACTAATGCAACATTGTTGCCACTTCACAGCAGCACACTCCTAAGGGCTTTAACTCTTATGTTTGTCCCGGGCTTTGCTGCCCTCCACTGTCTATGCTGAAAGAGATAAATATATGTATATGGTATTTACTATTTGCATCACTAGAAATGTTTATTTATTGGCCCTCTGTTTCTCTGTTTCCTTGTCTTATACCTTACGGATAACCTATGGAGGCTATGTTGATCTGTATACACTATCTTTATTTTTAACTTTATTATAAATACATTAAGGTTTGCATTACATTGTGTTATATATCAGAGTTCCCTTTATCCATGTTCACTTCATATTTACCATCTCTATCTGTTGCTGGATTTGATTTATTGTGCTGATATATATATATGTTCTATATAATGATTAATTAGTGCATTGTGCATTAACATATTTATGGGAGTGTTCTTTATTTAAGTTTTATCCAATTATTAGGCATTACCACTGTTCAAATGAGTACTATGTGCCAAACCAATTAGGCTATGATTACGGCTTCTGCCGAAACGCGTAAGCCGGTTTGACACACAGCACCCCATCGCTACTCCATGTATGCTGTTTTCCATTTTTAAAGAATACAAATAAATTTTGTTTTTATTTTCTGAAGACACTGCTGAATTGCTTTTTTTTCGACAGTCAAACACCTTGCCATATACCATATCCCTTTTAATCCTTTTAAAACCCTTTTTTAAATCAATATTAACAATATATTTTGTTATTTATTAAAAAAGTGTATTTATGAGTTAAATACTTTATTTTAATACATGTTTGATGTGTTTTGTGCAGCTTGGTTTTTTTAACCCTTATACTTTACTTCTGGTCTCAAGTCACACTAAATATTCTAGAGCAGTTTCAGCTTTCGCACAACCTATAACTTTCAACCTGTAATACCAGAGCTATATAGCACAGTCACGACATCCAGTAAAAGTATAGGTTGCGCCAGAGTGATTTTGGCTGCCCTAACCATTCTCTGGTAAATGGGATTTACCATGGACTTGTAATATCAAGTTTAGCGCTAATGTTAGTGCGGTCCAGAGATATTGCTTATCGCAACCCATGCTATCATTAGCATGTAAGCTGGCCCCAAGTGTTTTTACACTGTCTGCTTAGAATAACTAATCTTTAAATTCTGAAGGGGAGAATAAAAGAGTGCTCTATTGGATATGTAACATTGTTGTAGGTACCAATATTTTTTGAGTGAAATTAATTCAGGCACCTTTTTCTTCTTTCACAATGAGAATATACAAACTGTCAGCTTTTGGCAATCAGACATTTAATACTATTAATTATGATTTGTAGCAAACATATTTGTTGAGCGTAGATCTTTGGTGGACTCAAAGCAATACTTATACATTTTCTATTTCTAGTATCACTGAATTCTAGAGTAGTTGTATTTTCTTTAATGCCCACTACATATGAAACATATATCAGTGATCTTTGTTGTGGTAAAGTGCAGGTACAAATTTTCTTTTAATTCCGCTCTTTTCAGATAGTTTCAGGAATAGTTCTTTTTCCCTCTAGGTCAATGATCTCTGAATGCACTAGCATTTTATTTTTGTATTTTTATTCTTTTTTTTTTTCATTAGTATCAGCATTACACACAATGTAGATTAATGTTTACATTTTAGAATATAGTAAGCTAGATTCACTAAGGTTTAAACAGCCTCTTCCCAAGTTGTTCTCTGCAGCCAACTATATAAAGCTCTTCTATTTCCCTATTATTATTATTGATTCAGTTGTATCCATAACACAAGAGATAGGAATATAAGAAACAGAGAGATTTCAGGGGCTGTGAGTCATATAATTCTTAGGGATTAACCCTTTAAAGAAGAATAAGTTTCTGAACAAGAAAAATAATTTCTTTAATTAAAACAAGATGATTCACAAGTGTCTACAACATTACTCCCACATCATGGCAAGTGTTTTTATTTTCCTAAGCAGGGATGCATGAAATAATATATGAACACCTCTTGTAAGCAGTGAAGGATGTGTATCAGTTTTGTCTAAACATAGACAGTGGTTTAGAGATCTGCTCCAAATATGGAGGTGTTAAGAAGAGGTTAATATCTCTGGATTAATGGAGCAGGCCAGTTTAGCTGAGACATCAGGATAATTGACTCCCTTAAACAGCTTAAATCATCATTTGAATGCAAAATGACACTTTTGGGTTCCTTGGAAATTAATACATTTGTATTTGATGGTCTTGGAACATTTTGATTGATCAACGGGGCTGTGATTCTATAGCTTTTCTGTATCATATTCCCAAACATTATAGAAAAAGAGTTTTCCCCCCAGGTCATTTTGTTCCCAAAAACTACAATGTAAACAAGAGCATCAGCCTTGAAAACATCATTAATGATATAGCTCTGGATTGTGATACAAATGAATACATCAATTTAACGAAACAAATTCCCTGTTGAATACTTTATATGTGTATTTTATTTGTATAGATTTCCTTATTTTGCTGATTGAGGAGTGAGGGACTTAAATGTATCATTCAACAAAGAACAATGAATCACATAATTACAGTTATTTACCAATATTTGTTAAAAAAAGACTAAAGTCCATCAAGTTCAACCTTTAAATTAATACTTATTATTAATATTAAACTATTATTCATCTTCTAAGTAGATCAAGTAATATAAATATAAAAAAATAAAAAGATTAAAAAAGAATAAAGGTTTGTTAGTAAAGTTGTCTACATTTGATCAGCTACAATAGTGATCTAAATATTCTATAATTTTTACCTTTATTACATAGTATACTATTTTACGTTTTACACCATTTTGAAGTACATTTTAATTAAAGAAAGATTTATCTAAATGAGAAAGTCACAGGCATAGAAAAATCATATTAATTGCATAGAAATGATAATTTGAAAGTTAAAAATAGCTATGTTTAGGAAGGAACATCCAGATTTAAAAATGATTAAGAGGGTCAAATTACCATGGAAACAATTAGCCAATAACATCTTGTTTACAAAACAAATTATGTGACACTGCCCACGCTGTGTTAGAACGTTCAGATGATCTTTACAGCCATAGCAATTGTGGACCCTTGTGGCTTGACGGCTGTGTACGATAATTCTTCCCCCAAAAAAGTTTCCATATAAGTCCATCAGACACCGAGACACATTAACCCATTTAATCCTTTCTTGTAGCTCATCAGACGCCAGCTGGGATTAATTCATTACACCGTGTTAGGATGAAGGCTTTCTCTCAATTAAGTATTTCAATGTAATGCTTGATGTTAAGGTTTATTCGTTATTCCAAATTTCCATGAGCATATCTCCCCCTTTATCTATATGATGGAAAAAATGTACTGCATGGAAGATAGGCTTAAGAAAAGAACAGGTGAAACAAACACAAACAATACATCAATGAGTAGAATAAACAGAATGAAATGGATAAATGTTGAGGGGTTGATATGTAACAGGAAATAATCACAATTAGACAACAGATCAACCTATTTTAAACATTTTTAAATAATGTGGCCAATTTCCAGGGCGTTTATCCTTTGACCGTATCATTCGAAACCCATAACCCTGAGACTGAAAGTCTTTGTAACTTGTATTGTTTAGTTGCCTGGGAGGCTGAGATACATAGCAGTGTCCGTAAGACATAATTGATGATAATAGCTGTATTTGTGACAATATGTCAAAACATAAGACAGCAATGCAGTATCCTCCCTGCAATAATATTTCATAAAGAATTAAAAATGATCTAGAGAAATGTTTATTTTCATTGACATGTTCAAGTTGAAAATGAAGAGAAAATGAATAGATGGTATGAACAAAAATGAGAGCAAAGTTGTGTAATGTAGCAATTTCATAGTTTGTAGCTAATCCCTGGCAAGATATACAGCAGATGGGTTAAAATCCGTGTGACTGTGAAAAGTGATTATGGGCTGTGATTGAAAAGGTGAATCATAGGTTAAAATAATTATGTGAATATAAAGTCTTATTGTGTTTTGAGAGTGGATTAAAATTTCTCCTGGGTTTATCTAAACATGACTAAAAATATATCCCACCAATCAACGTTATATCCCTTATCATCAGACTGTCCACCAAAGGCAGCAGTTTAGATACTTTATGCATTTGGCTACAGCCTCGATTAAAGGGATGTGCAAGTCAAAAAAAAAAAGTCAGTAAAATTAAACTTTCATGATTCAGATCTAGCTTGCAAACAACACTAAAATTTACTTTACTTATCAAATTTGCTTGATATTTTTTGTTGAAAAAATAAACCTAGCTGGGCTGAAAGGAGTTACGCAGCATGCATGTGTTTCTATAGTAGCAGTGTTTGCAACTATATATTAGATTGCTGTAAACATTGTTGCAAACACTACACTGTTGCCAGTTGGCTAAAGTCACGTGTACGCTCCTGAACTCACTTAGAATTATTCTGTAAAAAATAGAGAACAAGAGAACTAAGCAAAATCACATATATAAAATTGATTATATAACTGTCCCTTTCTAACTTTCATGATTTAACTTTTCAATTTCTTTTTCACTTATTGATAATTTTGATGAGATTATTTAAAGGGACATGAAACACAAATTTTTTATTTCAGGATTTAGTAAGAGCATGCAATTTTAAACAACTTTCTAATTTACTTCTATTTTCTAATTTGCTTAATTCTCTTGATATCCTTAGCTAAAAAGCATATCTAGATAGAATCAGTAGCTGCTGATTGGTGGCTGCACATAAATGTCTTGTGTGATTGGCTCAGCCATGTTCACTGCTATTTTTTCAACAATAATATCTAAAGAATAACCCAACTTCGATAATAAAAGTAAATTGGAAAGTTGTTTAAAATTGTTTTCTTTACCTGAATCATAAAAGAAAAATTTGGGGTTTAGTGTCCCTTTAAGTTAGTTTAGTTAAAAATATGTTTTGTTTTTATTGCTGACATTTTTTTTAAGATGAATGATTGCAACTTCTGGTATCTTAGGAATTGTAACGCTATTAAACCATTTGATGCAAATTAGTAATTTCCCCCAACTAGATCACTGTGAATTATGGACATTTATTTATAAATGAGCAAACTGTAAAATACAACACCAGCCATGTAATCTATCTATCTATCATTATCTATGTATATGTATGTGTGTGTGCGCGTGTGTCGTTTTGTATGAGTGTGTGTGTATGTCCATGTGAGTGTATATGTGTATGTGTGTGTGTATGAGTGTGTGTGTATGAGTATGTGTATGTGTGTATGAGTGTGTGTGTATGAGTATGTGTATGTGTGTATGAGTGTGTGTGTATGAGTATGTGTATGTGTGTATGAGTGTGTGTGTATGAGTGTGTGTGTATGAGTATGTGTGTGTGTGTATGAGTGTGTGTGTATGTCCATGTGAGTGTATATGTGTATGTGTGTGTGTATGAGTGTGTGTGTATGAGTATGTGTATGTGTGTATGAGTGTGTGTGTATGAGTATGTGTATGTGTGTATGAGTGTGTGTGTATGTCCATGTGAGTGTATATGTGTATGTGTGTGTGTATGAGTGTGTGTGTATGAGTATGTGTATGTGTGTATGAGTGTGTGTGTATGAGTATGTGTATTTGTGTGTGTATGAGTGTGTGTATTTGTGTGTGTATGAGTGTGTGTGTATGAGTGTGTGTATTTGTGTGTGTATGAGTGTGTGTGTATGAGTATGTGTATTTGTGTGTGTATGAGTGTGTGTATTTGTGTGTGTATGAGTGTGTGTGTATGAGTGTGTGTATTTGTGTGTGTATGAGTGTGTGTGTATGAGTATGTGTATTTGTGTGTGTATGAGTGTGTGTGTATGAGTATGTGTATTTGTGTGTGTATGAGTGTGTGTGTATGAGTATGTGTATGTGTGTATGAGTGTGTGTGTATGAGTATGTGTATGTGTGTATGAGTGTGTGTGTATGAGTATGTGTATGTGTGTATGAGTATGTGTATTTGTGTGTGTATGAGTGTGTGTATTTGTGCGTGTATGAGTGTGTGTATGTATGTGTTTGTATGTGTGTGTGCATATATGTGTATGTGTGTGTGTGTGTGTATGAGTGTGTGCATATATGTGTACGTGTGTATGTGTTTGTATGTGCGTGCGTGTTAAAATTCAAGTAAATATGCCATTAAATATTAGTCATCTTATTATCATCCTTATATATTATGGACCCGGCTAACACCAGGTAATCAGACACACTGGGATAATGCCAAGTACCAGATACACATGCATTTTTTTTTCAAAGTGCTTGTTCAACTTAACATTGCTGGCTTTGATAACTTACTATTGTAATGTTCATGCAACAATATCACTGCCAAAACTATGAGGGTTAACACTCTTAATTCTACAGGATCACATTACAGAAAACCTTAGCAAAAAAAATAATAAAAGTAGTCAATTTATTTATCTTATTTTCTTTTTCCAAATACAGATTTAACTATTATAAATATTTCACATTTATGAGGTGAACTTATAATCAGATGGTTAAAGGTTCTGTAAGGACCATCAGAAGATATTTGTGTTATTTTTACATGTATGATTGATTTGCTCAAATCTTACATAATTTTCATCTCAAATTTCAAACTTTATAAATAAGATTGATGAGAAATGGGAATATGTTCTGTTAATTATTACAACGTAACAACTGTCCATTGTTATCTGATATCTACTAAATATGATAAGATATACATTTTGATTTAAAGATATGTCAACTAAGTCAAATTTATTTATTTACTACTTTATTGTACATTTTCATTTTTATATAATATTCTAGACTTTTATAATAAGCAGGTGATATTGTAAATGAATCTAATCAGAAGATGTTATTAATCTTTATTTTAAAAATGTTGGGTTTTTATGTAAACTTATTAGACTTTAATAAAATTAATATAATCAGAAAAAAAATCTGCACAATGCTAACTGCTAGTGGTCAACACAACTACTTGACACAGCTGTGAAACATTCAATACTGAATACCAGTGCTTATATATTAAAGGGACAGTAAAAGTTATTATGTACTGAAATGTTCTACAAACATTGTAGTACATAGGTGGTGTATAATAGAATCAGAATTAAATGACATTTAAAAGCTTTTAGAGAATTCCAGTGGGTGTAATTTTACCCCCCACCCATGTACAGCCCCTTTTGCCTCTTTTAAAGGGACATGTGTACTGTAAAATTAGTTTCCCATCAATGTGTTTCCAATGACTCATTATACTAGCTGCAGAATTTAAAATGTATAGGAACTTGCTCCTAAGGTATATTTTTGTATATGAAATAGCTGCCTTTGATATTTGAAGCCAAAACCAAATTAAATGGGCCGAGCTTGTAGGTAGAGGGGTCTAATCCACTTGTCTGTCTAATTATTCATACAAAGGGGCCGATTTATCAAGGGCCGAATGGCCCCTGTTTCCACGCGAGCCTTCAGACCCATGCTTTCTAACTGGTCCACTGCCTCTGAGGCTGTGGTCTGCAATCTGCCTGATCCTATGCGATCGGGTTAATTGACACCCAATGCTAATGGCCGATTGGCCGCCAATCTTCAGGGGGTGGCATTGCACAAGCAGTTTACCAGAACTGCTTGTGCAATGATAAATGCCCACAGTGTATCACGTCAGACAGACAATGATAAATCGGCCCCTATGTCTTCCTTAGATTATTTTTTACTCTTTACCCAAACACCAATGCTTAGAGAGAACAAAGGAAAATTAACATTTTAGCATTTCTCTGTCACACACCTTACTGGGAGGATGATTTCATCTAAATCATCCGGTTTTTCTACAACTAGTGCTTAAGTTAGTGGTATTTTCAGTATAGGTGGGGATACAACAAACAAAACCAGCTGTTTCAAATGTCAAAAAAATGGTAAATTATATTTTTGTAAACAATTTAATACATTACAGCAGATAAAATATATACTTGGGAACACATTAAAGGAGAGAAGAAATTACAGTACACTGTTCCTTTAATTCAACAGGCAGTACAGGCAATTGGATGACATACTTCATTCTGTGGCACTCTTGCTTGGGTTTAATTGGTTGCTCATGGACCTGCCATTAGTATGTTCAGTTTAGCTTCATTGGGGTGGGTGACACAGCATCTGGTTGGTTGAAACACCTACTGACTTAGAAAAAAAGAGCTTTACTTAACACTGGCCGTACATGGACATAAAATGGCACTCACAAGTTTTTTTAAAAGTCTTGTAAATTTGGTTAATGAGTCTGTTTTTGTTATACAGCATCTATGTACAGCAAACTTTGAATACATTGTAGTATAGATTAACACGTACTGTCCCTTTAATTCCCTCATGAGTTCACAAATTCCAAATTCCTAGTTACACCCCAAGTTTCAGATGTAACATTTCCCTCTCTGAACTTCAAAGAAATAAATTTGCATGTTCCTTGACATGAATTCTATTCACACCCTTGCTAAGAAACACAGAGCTCTATTGTTCCTGGCCCCTGTGGAACTAATCAAACGGGGGGGAGAGTGAAACTGATTCAGGTTTCTTTTAAAACAAAAAGGCTACATTTTAATTTAATACACAATAAATACAAAATATGCAATAAATGCACCAATGCGATAAGGGGAGCCAATATTAACAAAAGTACAAAATTGCTTGTTTAATAATCCTTAAAGGGATGTGAAACCAAAATTGTTTCTTTCATGATTCAGATAGAGCACCTGGGTAGCGCTTGCTAATTGGTGGCTAAATGTAGCTACCAATCAGCAAGCGCTACCCAGAGTGCAGAACGAAAAATGGGCCGGGTCCTAAGCTTACATTCCTGCTTTTAAAATAAAGATACCAAGAGAACAAAGAAAAATATATAATAGGCGTGAATTAGAAAGTTGCTAAAAATTGCTGCTCTATCTGAATCATGAAAGAAAAACAATTAGGTTTCATATCCCTTTAAAGGGACATAAAACACCAAAATGTTCTTTTGTGATTCATTTAGAAGATGTAATTTTAAACAATTTTCCCATTTACTTCTATTATATAATTTTTTATTAGTTCTGTAGTATCATTTGTTGACAAGAATACAGGGAGCTCAATGCTAGGGGGTGGCTGCACATTAATGCCTCTTTTTATTGCCTCACCCGATGAGTTCAGCTAGCTCCCAGTAGTGGAATGAGGATCCTTCAATAAACAATACCAAAAGAACAAAGCAAATTTGGAAAATTGTTTAGAATTGCATGATCTATCTGAATCATGAAATTAATTTTGGATTTCAGATCCCTTTAATAATTTTAACAATCTAGATTTCTGCCTAGGGGTTTCTTACTTAGGATCCCATTATCTAAAAGTTTTATGGGTTTGCAAAATTCTTGAGGAAATCTCACCTGTTCTATGAAGCCGCTGTTGGAGTTTATTAAAAGCAGATTTACTGTGAAATCAGTGCGTCTCATAAAGGGTTGTTCTCTGCATTTATAGGGACAGGGAATCACAATAAAACTTTCCTGATGCAGACAGAGCGTGCAGTGTTAAACAACTCTCTAGGTTACTTCTAATATCAAAATTGCTTTGTTTTCTTGGTATTTTTCGATGAAGAGTAAATTTATGAGGTCTCTTTGGAGCTCCGGAGCATGCATGTTGTTAGCACTCTATGAGCTAGATCACGAGTGGAGCACTAATTATCGCTCATGCTCACACGCTAACTGCGCTCTTCTTCGGCTTCTTTCGCGTGACGGTACTACACGTATTACAAGTTAAAAGTAAAAAGTTTTCACTCGCTTGCTAACCTGACTCGCTAAAGAAGCCAAAGTAACAACATTGCAACCGTGTTAACTTATTCTCCCATATATTTCAATAAAGCACTAACAGTTTGAAAAAAAAACTAACACCCTACTTGCAGGCAAACATAATTGTGTTTTCTCGAGTGCACAAGCTCATATATTATTTTTTTGGTAAAATATATATCTATACATATATATATATATATATATATAGATAGATAGATAGATAGATAGATAGATAGATAGATAGATATAAAAGGCAAGTGTTTGTCTGAAGCCGTCATGCGCAGTACAGACAAACACTTGGCCTTAGAAAGCGCACAGCTGATCGCACGCGCACCCACCCGACCTCGCACGCGCACCCCTGCAGGTGAAAACAGCGGCGCGAGGACCGGACAAGTGAAAGAGCACAGCTGATCGCACGCGCACGAGAGAGAGAGAGAGAGAGAGAGAGAGAGAGAGAGAGAGAGAGAGAGAGAGAGAGATACAGTAAATGTAAATACACAGTTAAACACTTTATTAAATATGAATGTTGCATAAATATGCTTTTACACATTTTCAGCTACTTGACTGCAAAAGGTTCCAATGCATTTATAAATATGTATACATATGTATTTATGTGTGTATATGTGTTTTACTGTATATTTACTGTACATATTTCACATTCCAACGTTGTTCACTTATAGGATAGGATATATATATATATGTGTATAAACCTATACCTAGATATCTCTTTCTATATATATATAGGTATAGATATCTATTTTACATTAACAGTATCACTTGTATAGAAATATATATTTAAGAATGAAAAGTAAATTATTTTCTATGTGAAGAACATAGGTATGTAAAATATGCATTTTGCGCATCATGTTTCTCAATTTAGATCTTAACATGGTCATGCTAGCGCACATGAGAACTTAAGGCGTGTTATTGAAATATAAGATATAAAATATTAATAACATTAATAACAATTATTAAACATAATATAAAATATATATATTCTATGGATTATTTAGAATATTTTACAAATTTTTATTGATTTTTTTCATATTTTATATGTAACATTTGAATAACGTTCTTTAAGAATGCTAAGTATTCATGTGCGTGAACCCGGCCTTGTTAAGATCTAAATTGAGAGGGTCTGTGTGTTTCTAAACTCCACTGTAAAAACTATATAACTTTGATGTGCATGTAGGGGTTCCTGTGAGCCTCTACTAAAAAAAGCACATTTATACGCAATGATCACCTGCCTATAAAAACCTGTTATGGGGCTTTATTTTAGAGAAGGGCTGCTGGGTATTAAAACAAGTGGTCACAGAGGTCTCTAGCGGCTAGATTTAGAGTTGGGCGGTAGCCGTGAAAACCAGCGTTAGAGGCTCCTAACGCTGGTTTTTACCGCCCTCTGGTATTTGGAGTCAGTCAGGAAAGGGTCTAACGCTCACTTTCCAGCCGCGACTTTTCCATACCGCAGATCCCCCTACTCCATTTGCGTATCCTATCTTTTCAATGGGATCTTTCTAACGCCGGTATTTAGAGTCGTGGCTGAAGTGAACGTTAGAAATCTAACGACAAAACTCCAGCCGCAGAAAAAAGTCAGTAGTTAAGAGCTTTCTGGGCTAACGCCGGTTTATAGAGCTCTTAACTACTGTGCTCTAAAGTACACTAACACCCATAAACTACCTATGTACCCCTAAACCGAGGTCCCCCCACATCGCCGCCACTCTATAAACTTTTTTAACCCCTAATCTGCCGCTCCGTACACCGCCGCCAGCTAAGTTATCCCTATGTACCCCTAATCTGCTGCCCCTAATACCGCCGACACCTATATTATATTTATTAACTCCTAATCTGCCCCCCCCAATGTCGCCGCCACCTACCTACACTTATTAACCCCTAATCTGCCGAGCGGACCGCACCGCTACTATAATAAAGTTATTAACCCCTAATCCGCCTCACTCCCGCCTCAATAACCCTATAATAAATAGTATTAACCCCTAATCTGCCCTCCCTAACATCGCCGACACCTAACTTCAAGCATTAACCCCTAATCTGCCGACCGGAGCTCACCGCTATTCTACTAAATTTTTTAACCCCTAAAGCTAATTCTAACCCTAACCCTAACACCCCCCTAACTTAAATATAATTTAAATCTAACGGACCGGCAACCATCTTGATCCAAGCGGCATCTTCTATCTTCATCCGATGACGAACGGCTCCATCCTGAAGATCTATCCTCTTCTTCCGACGTCCAACTGAAGAATGAAGGTTCCTTTAAGGGACGTCATCCAAGATGGCGTCCCTCGAATTCCGATTGGCTGATAGGATTCTATCAGCCAATCGGAATTAAGGTAGGAAAATTCTGATTGGCTGATGGAATTTTCCTACCTTAATTCCGATTGGCTGATAGAATCCTATCAGCCAATCGGAATTCGAGGGACGCCATTTTGGATGACGTCCCTTAAAGGAACCTTCATTCTTCAGTTGGACGTCGGAAGAAGAAGATAGATCCGCGCTGGAGGTCTTCAGGATGGAGCCGTTCGTCATCGGATGAAGATAGAAGATGCCGCTTGGATCAAGATGGTTGCCGGTCCGGATCTCATCTTCTTCCCGGATAGGATGAAGACTTTGGAGCCTCTTCTGGACCTCTTCAGCCAACGCTTGATAGAAGACTTCAGCCGGATTATGGATTGCCAGCCCCTGCTTGGGCTTGGATGAAGACTTCGGAGCCAGGACGGATCGGTGTGATACCCGGTGTGGTGAAGACAAGGTAGGATGATCTTCAGGGGGTAGTGTTAGGTTTATTTAAGGGGGGTTTGGGTTAGATTAGGGGTATGTGGGTTTTAATGTTGGGGGGGTTGTATTTTTTTTTTACAGGCAAAAGAGCTGAATTCTTTGGGGCATGCCCCACAAAGGGCCCTTTTAAGGGCTGGTAAGGTAAAAGAGCTTTGAACTTTTTTAATTTAGAATAGGGTAGGGCATTTTTTTATTTTGGGGGGCTTTGTTATTTTATTAGGGGGCTTAGAGTAGGTGTAATTAGTTTAAAATTGTTGTAATATTTTTCTAATGTTTGTAAATATTTTTTTATTTTTTGTAACTTAGTTCTTTTTTATTTTTTGTACTTTAGTTAGTTTATTTAAATGTATTTATTTGTAGGTATTGTATTTAATTAATTTATTGATAGTGTAGTGTTAGGTTTAATTGTAGGTAATTGTAGGTATTTTATTTAATTTATTTATTGATAGTGTAGTGTTAGGTTTAATTGTAACTTAGGTTAGGATTTATTTTACAGGTAATTTTGTAATTATTTTAACTAGGTAACTATTAAATAGTTATTAACTATTTAATAGCTATTGTACCTGGTTAAAATAATTACAAAGTTACCTGTAAAATAAATATTAATCCTAAAATAGCTACAATATAATTATAATTTATATTGTAGCTATATTAGGGTTTATTTTACAGGTAAGTATTTAGCTTTAAATAGGATTAATTTATTTAATAAGAGTTAATTTATTTCGTTAGATTTAAATTATATTTAACTTAGGGGGTGTTAGTGTTAGGGTTAGAATTAGCTTTAGGGGTTAATACATTTATTATAGTAGCGGTGCGATCCGGTTGGCAGATTAGGGGTTAATGTTTGAAGTTAGGTGTCGGCGATGTTAGGGAGGGAAGATTAGGGGTTAATACTATTTATTATAGGGTTATTGAGGAAGGAGTGAGGCGGATTAGGGGTTAATACATTTATTATAGTAGCGGTGCGGTTCGGTCGGCAGATTAGGGGTTAATTATTGTAGGTAGGTGGAGGCGACGTTGTGGGGGCAGATTAGGGGTTAATAAGTGTAAGGTTAGGGGTGTTTAGACTCTGGGTACATGTTAGAGTGTTAGGTGCAGACTTAGGAAGTGTTTCCCCATAGAAAACAATGTAGCTGCGATAGGAGCTGAACGCTGCTTTTTTGCAGGTGTTAGTTTTTTTTTTCAGCTCAAACAGCCTCATTGTTTTCTATGGGGGAATCGTGCACGAGCACTTTTTGAAGCTGGCCGCGTCCGTAAGCACCGCTGGTATTGAGAGTTGCAGTGGCGTTAAATATGCTCTACGCTCCCTTTTTTGGAGCCTAGCGCAGCCATTCTGTGAACTCTAAATACCAGCGGTATTTAAAAGGTGCGGGGAAAAAAAAGCACGCGTAGCTAACGCACCCCTTTTGGCCGCAGAACTCTAAATCTAGCCGTAAGCCTTTTTGATGACCTGCTATATGTGCCTAGAGACCCCAAGCCTGCAAACAGTATGGGGAGGTGTGGGGATTTTTTTATTTTATATATATATATATATATATATGCTTAAATATTTAACCCCAAGACGAAAGGTGTTTGCTTTTCAAATGGTGGGCTTCTAGGAGTGATAGGTTTGATGTTATATCTATCCCATAGATAATTGGTCTACCTGGGGTGGCTGACTCAGATTTTTGTGAATTTTTGGCCGAAAACAAAAGATAGCGATCTTTGGATACTTTTGGTGCAGCAAATGAAATTCCTTATTATTAAGTATTTTTTGAGTTTTTGCTTCTGTCAGTAGTTTCTCTAAGTTACTGGATATTGTTTTTGTGGGGTCTAGTTTTAGTTCTCTGTACGTAGTTGTATCCCCTAATAATCTTTGAGTTTCTAGTAAATAATATTCAGTATCCATAACAACAACACCCCCCCCCACACCCTTTATCAGCATCTTTTGTAATATTTTAGATAATCTTGCTATTTTTACATTTTGTCAATTCATTCATAACAGACTTTTCAAAAACATCCTTTATCCTGTAATTGAAAAGATAACTTTGGTTTCGAATTTGTATGTCTAATTCTTGAAGTATTTTCTCTATCTCCTTCAACTTTGAAAATATCTCTCTCAATTAGATTTTTCATAAAATGTCTTTTCAAAGTAATTTTTTTGTATGAATTGGTTTACATTAATATGTATTTCAAATGTATTAAGTCTCTAAGTTGGTGCAAATGACAAACCTAATTTTAACACCCTTTGGCTAGTGTCATTGGCTAGTGGAGGATATATCATAAAAAACAAGTGCACTTTTTAGCAAGACTAGATTTTAAAATAACACAAAATGAATTATTAAACCATTCACACAAAAATATGCAGCAAAAATGTGTATTGTTAAAGGGACATTCAAATAAAAATTAAACTTTCATTATTCAGATAGAGCATGTGATTTTAAACAAGTTTCCAATTTACTTCCATTAACAAAATGTGCACAGTCTTTTTATATTTACACTTTTTGAGTCACCAGCTCCTACTGAGCATGTGCAAGACTTCACAGAATATAAACATATATGCATTTGTGATTGGTTGATGACTGTCACATGATACAAGAGGAGTGGAAATAGACATAACTTTGACATTTGTTAAAAAAAACATCTACTACTCATTTGAAGCTCAGACTAAGGGGCCAATTCTCTAAATCTCTCAAGGTCAGACGTGGTTTTTAAAACTAATACTCGCAGTGGTTGCAATGGTAGAATGATTGTAAAAAAGGCACAGTCCATGGGAGTGGCAAGATGGCTCCTATATAAAGTAATGGAGCACGCTGGAAAGGGACATTTTAATCTATAGAGCAAATTTAGCAGGGAGCAGGGGGAACATTAAAATTAAATCCTACAGCCAATATAAATCCCATTAAAATTGTTTCTATGTTCATATGTATTTGTGTTTCTATTAGGGTTATTAGTATTTGTGTGTTTCTATTAGGGTTATTAGTATTTGTGTTTCTATTAGGGTTATTAGTATTTGTGTTTCTATTAGGGTTATTAGTATTTGTGTTTCTATTAGGGTTATTAGTATTTGTGTTTCTGTTAGGGTTATTAGTATTTGTGTTTCTATTAGGGTTATTAGTATTTGTGTTTCTATTAGGGTTATTAGTATTTGTGTTTCTATTAGGGTTATTAGTATTTGTGTTTCTATTAGGGTTATTAGTATTTGTGTTTCTATTAGGGTTATTAGTATTTGTGCTTCTGTTAGGGTTATTAGTATTTGTGTTTCTATTAGGGTTATTAGTATTTGTGTTTCTATTAGGGTTATTAGTATTTGTGTTTCTATTAGGGTTATTAGTATTTGTGTTTCTATTAGGGTTATTAGTATTTGTGTTTCTATTAGGGTTATTAGTATTTGTGCTTCTGTTAGGGTTATTAGTATTTGTGTTTCTGTTAGGGTTATTAGTATTTGTGTTTCTATTAGGGTTATTAGTATTTGTGTTTCTATTAGGGTTATTAGTATTTGTGTTTCTATTAGGGTTATTAGTATTTGTGTTTCTATTAGGGTTATTAGTATTTGTGTTTCTGCTAGGGTTATTAGTATTTGTGTTTCTATTAGGGTTATTAGTATTTGTGTTTCTGTTAGGGTTATTAGTATTTGTGTTTCTATTAGGGTTATTAGTATTTGTGTTTCTATTAGGGTTATTAGTATTTGTGTTTCTGTTAGGGTTATTAGTATTTGTGTTTCTATTAGGGTTATTAGTATTTGTGTTTCTATTAGGGTTATTAGTATTTGTGTTTCTATTAGGGTTATTAGTATTTGTGTTTCTGTTAGGGTTATTAGTATTTGTGTTTCTGTTAGGGTTATTAGTATTTGTGTTTCTGTTAGGGTTATTAGTATTTGTGTTTCTATTAGGGTTATTAGTATTTGTGTTTCTATTAGGGTTATTAGTATTTGTGTTTCTATTAGGGTTATTAGTATTTGTGTTTTTCTATTAGGGTTATTAGTATTTGTGTTTCTATTAGGGTTATTAGTATTTGTGTTTCTATTAGGGTTATTAGTATTTGTGTTTCTGTTAGGGTTATTAGTATTTGTGTTTCTATTAGGGTTATTAGTATTTGTGTTTCTATTAGGGTTATTAGTATTTGTGTTTCTATTAGGGTTATTAGTATTTGTGTTTCTATTAGGGTTATTAGTATTTGTGTTTCTGTTAGGGTTATTAGTATTTGTGTTTCTATTAGGGTTATTAGTATTTGTGTTTCTGTTAGGGTTATTAGTATTTGTGTTTCTGTTAGGGTTATTAGTATTTGTGTTTCTATTAGGGTTATTAGTATTTGTGTTTCTGTTAGGGTTATTAGTATTTGTGTTTCTATTAGGGTTATTAGTATTTGTGTTTCTATTAGGGTTATTAGTATTTGTGTTTCTATTAGGGTTATTAGTATTTGTGTTTCTATTAGGGTTATTAGTATTTGTGCTTCTATTAGGGTTATTAGTATTTGTGTTTCTATTAGGGTTATTAGTATTTGTGTTTCTGTTAGGGTTATTAGTATTTGTGTTTCTATTAGGGTTATTAGTATTTGTGTTTCTGTTAGGGTTATTAGTATTTGTGTTTCTATTAGGGTTATTAGTATTTGTGTTTCTATTAGGGTTATTAGTATTTGTGTTTCTATTAGGGTTATTAGTATTTGTGTTTCTATTAGGGTTATTAGTATTTGTGTTTCTATTAGGGTTACTAGTATTTGTGTTTCTGTTAGGGTTATTAGTATTTGTGTTTCTATTAGGGTTATTAGTATTTGTGTTTCTATTAGGGTTATTAGTATTTGTGTTTCTATTAGGGTTATTAGTATTTGTGTTTCTGTTAGGGTTATTAGTATTTGTGTTTCTGTTAGGGTTATTAGTATTTGTGTTTCTGTTAGGGTTATTAGTATTTGTGTTTCTATTAGGGTTATTAGTATTTGTGTTTCTATTAGGGTTATTAGTATTTGTGTTTCTATTAGGGTTATTAGTATTTGTGTTTTTCTATTAGGGTTATTAGTATTTGTGTTTCTATTAGGGTTATTAGTATTTGTGTTTCTATTAGGGTTATTAGTATTTGTGTTTCTATTAGGGTTATTATTATTCGTGTTTCTATTAGGGTTATTAGTATTTGTGTTTCTATTAGGGTTATTAGTATTTGTGTTTCTATTAGGGTTATTAGTATTTGTGTTTCTATTAGGGTTATTAGTATTTGTGTTTCTATTAGGGTTATTAGTATTTGTGTTTCTGTTAGGGTTATTAGTATTTGTGTTTCTATTAGGGTTATTAGTATTTGTGTTTCTATTAGGGTTATTAGTATTTGTGTTTCTATTAGGGTTATTAGTATTTGTGTTTCTGTTAGGGTTATTAGTATTTGTGTTTCTATTAGGGTTATTAGTATTTGTGTTTCTATTAGGGTTATTAGTATTTGTGTTTCTGTTAGGGTTATTAGTATTTGTGTTTCTATTAGGGTTATTAGTATTTGTGTTTCTATTAGGGTTATTAGTATTTGTGTTTCTATTAGGGTTATTAGTATTTGTGTTTCTGTTAGGGTTATTAGTATTTGTGTTTCTATTAGGGTTATTAGTATTTGTGTTTCTATTAGGGTTACTAGTATTTGTGTTTCTATTAGGGTTATTAGTATTTGTGTTTCTATTAGGGTTATTAGTATTTGTGTTTCTATTAGGGTTATTAGTATCTGTGTTTCTATTAGGGCTATTAGTATTTGTGTTTCTATTAAGGTTATTAGTATTTGTGTTTCAATTAGGGTTATTAGTATTTGTGTTTCTATTAGGGTTATTAGTATTTGTGTTTCTATTAGGGTTATTAGTATTTGAGTGTTATGAGAAAAGATCAAACCTTCTAGCTGGTGAGAAAAACTGTCAGTTCTGTAATGCGAAAATATTTACAGAATTACGCTGGAATTAGAGAGACAATTTCATATACGCCCATAGAACGACCATGTTCAGCACATTTTTCACAAAAACAATTACGCTTTGTATTTTGTACTTATAAGTATGAACTTCTGTGTGTTTCTGCACATCCAGTGTACTTCAATTACAATTTACGATGTGCATATTTAATAAGATTTATTCCTGTAAATTTAACATTTTTGATCAAATACGATTTTTGTTTAAGAATTTTGTTACGATTTTTGATGCGCCATATCAATATAATTTTTCTCCTGCATATTTTTATAGGAATGGTTCAATCATTTGTTTTCTATGATAGCTAAATTATTACTTTAATTGTGCGCTTTTGTAATGTATGCATCTCCTTCCCATACGAAAATACAGTGTGCGCCACTTAGCGATACAGCCTGTTTTCAGAGTAAAAAGTGACTTTATAGAATTCCACCAGGGCTGGCGAGCATTCTTATAGAATCTCACCAGCCCAGAGAGCTATAGAAAATGGACCCATATGTGCTATTGCATTGTATTTTTATTCTGCATTTGTTGATTTTACAAATCTACCGTGTTCACTGGTCCTTTAAGGTGTATCAAATATTGAAACAAAATTCTGCACCAATAATCGTATTTGATCAAAAACGTAAAATTTGTATATAAATTACACAGGAATAAATTGTATTAAATAATTATAGCGTAAATCGTAATTTAAGTACAGTGGATGTTAAAAAAAGCAGAAAGAAATTCATACTTATAAGTACAAAATACAAAGCGTAATTGTTGTTTTGGGGCTGAAGGATTTGTATTAAGCGTAATAATCATGTTTTAAAACACACCGGTTTACCCCTCTGTACTTCGCACTTCATTGCAAACTTTTACCTAACAGAGATTTCTTATTATATCTACGGAAGACATCTCGCCACTCGCAGGGATAACCCCTGTTTTTATAGAATTCCATGAGGGCTACCCTTGCAAGTGTCTGCAAATTGTATAGAATCAAACCCCAGAGTCTTAAATAATCAGCACTGCATGTTGCTGATCAACAGTAAAATCAGAATTTTATTTGTTAAATAAAGGTTAATTACTTTTTTTTTTAAATATGTTTTTAGTTTGGGATATATTTCAGTTTATGTTTGAATTAGTTAAACTTTACCTGTGTTAATTCCAGAAATCAGGCAAATACACTAAATCCTGTATATGGCAGGATTTTTTATAGGCTTTTTTGAAGACCAACAAAGAAACAAAAAATAAACAGCCAATGGGAAATGAGTAAGCTGATATATAACTACATACTACTCAGGATTGTCAGCAGGTGGGGGGTCTGTCCCTGCTGCAGTACAAATACACTAGTTTGCAGGGACTGCTCTGCCATTGCACTGACTCCAACAAACCACGCCCATGACATGTACAACTCCGCCTCTCCTACAGTAGCCCCACCCACAACACAAGTCCCCCTCACGTCCCTGTTCCAGAAAAGCTCCAGGTATGTAGTATGGTATGTAAAATTGTAAAGCTCTTTAAATAGAAATAACAATAAATTCAAAGGTGTAGTTAAAAATATTTTTCTGATGGATTAGAAAAACATTGGTGAGAGGATTTGTTTCTAAGTATTAGTAACAGATTAGTGCAGTACATGGAAAGGGTTCTGATTTGTTAAAAAATCGCTTATTGCACTGCATATTACAAAGTTAAACAGTGGTAGCATATCCCGAGCTATAGAAAAGGCAAATAATCATTTTGTGAAATATATTATATTTACACACTGTACAAAATAGGTTTAAAGGGACAGTAAACTCAGATAGAAAATGCAATTTAAACGCCCCCACCTATTCAGAGGGGCTTACCATCTCTCCTCTGCTTTTCATCCTAACCAAAATAATTATTGAACTGTCGTGACTCAATGCTGCAGCTACAATTCATGTGACACAATACCCCCAACCCTTATGTCTCTGCACCCTTAACCTGTAGACTGTGAGCTCTCCGGAGCAGGGCCCTCTTCCGCTTGCACCAGATCTGTATAGTCTGTTATATTTTTGTATCTTATCACAAACCCTTGTCATTGTATACCCCTATCTCTGTACCCAACACTACAGAATTGTGCGGCGCTATACAAATAAATAATAATAATCATTTACTTCTATTATCTAACTTTCTTAATTTTCATGATATCCTTTGTTGAAAAGCATACCTAGGTAAGCTCAGGAGCAGAAGTGCACTACTGGGAGCTAGCTGCTGAGTATGTCTATTGTCACTAGCTCACCTGGTGTGTTCAGCTAGCTCCTAGTAGTGGATTGCCACTTCTTCAACAAAGGACATCAAGAGAATGAAAGAAATATGATATGAAAAGTAAATTGAAAAGTTGTTTAAAATAGCATGTTCTATCTAAATCATTAAAGGGACACTGAACCCAATTTTTTTCTTTTGTGATTCAGATAGAGCATGCAATTTTAAGCAACTTTCTAATTTACTCCAATTATCAAATTTTCTTCATTCTCTTTGTATCTTTATTTGAAATGCAAGAATGTAAGTTTAGATGCCGGCCCATTTTTGGTGAACAACCTGTGTTGTTCTTGCTGATTGGTGGATAAATTCTGAACCAAAACAATAGCTTAGATGCCTTCTTTTTCAAATAAAGATAACAAGAGAACAAAGAAAAATTGATAATAGGAGTGAATTAGAAAGTTGCTTAAAATTGCATGCTCTATCTGAATCACGAAAGATAACATTTGGGTTCAGTGTCCCTTTAAATAAACATTTTGGGTTTCATGTCCCTTTTAGTAAGTGTCATCCCATAATGAAGAGGACAATACAAAATGGTACAAGACAAAGTAATGTATTGCTAGACTTAAAGGGACAATAAACATTTTGATGTTGTAATATAAAATATTTAATCTTTATGTATTTATTATTTAGCCTCATTTTCACACTCTCTTTTCTTGATTGTTTTATATCTGTCCTTAATACTCAGCAGAAGAGATATGTAAGGGTAGGCATAACTTTTTACACAAATATCTTCAATATTTAACAACTAATGTAATTTAAAAAAACACACATCTACATACCTTCTCCGACTAAACTTTATTTTGAATACATCATCACATTCAGCATTTATGTACTGTCTAATATCCCTTTAAGCAAAAGTACACAAGTTGCAATAAACATAAAACTCAGACAGCGAAGTTATAGATATATGTAGAGTAGTGCCACCTGCTGGTAAAGTGTAAACATTACCACTGCTCCATTTCATTTTACACATATTACTGGAAATGTGCATAAACAAATAAAAACGGCTAAAACTAATCATTTCTCACAAAAAAACATTCTTCAGTTTATTCATGGGGTTATTTAGAGTTTTTTGTTAAAAAAAATCCATTCATCTGTTATTTCTTATGGGGAACCTCATCAAGGCAGCAGGGAAGCAACTGAGCTGCAAAATATATAATTTGTAAAATAAATATAAAGTGGCAGCTAGTGTTATTGCTACAAGCCAGTAACAGCACAAACATATTGCTTATTTAAATCGTTTTTGGATTATTATTGAATAGATTAAATATGAAGCTTTTTCTGTACAGTAACAATGTAACCCAGATGAATGAATAAAAACATTTTTGTTGCACGCATTTGTTCATTTGTTGACTTATTTAAGGGACTTCTCATTTACTGTATTTCTGATGAATACAAACAATTTAGAGAAAATCTGTTAATTTTAGAATTAATCTAAAAACTAATGCATATATATATTTATATCACTTTTGTCGCCTGTATTTTATTTATTTATTTTACAGCTTTAAAAAGATATTAAACAGTATGAGCTTGTGATATAAAATATTTAATTATGTGTAGATAAAAACATTGCAATATGCTTTCGTTATTTATGTTTGAACTTAAGTTGCCCCTTATCTGTTTCCCCTGCTGAATACAATTTGGGACAAATATAAAACAGGGGTATATTTATATGAATCGCTGGGTCACTTATCCACTCTGACACCTTTCTCATATATCTCTAGTATCTTTTGGGACTCAGGATCCCTACCATTGGAGAGCCGAATCGCTGGGTCACTTAACCACTCTGACACCTTTCTCATATATTTATATGCAGGTTTATGGCACTTGTTTGAACTAAAAATAGTAAAATCAAAACAAAACATGATTTTGTAAGAGCATACAATTTTAAAGACTTTAGTTTGTAGAAGTATTATACCAAAGGCACGTGCACGCTTCTGAGCTCTTATGGGCCTAGCTAGATTTACTCCTCAACAAAGGATCCTAAGATGGGTACTAGTGAAGCAATTTCACTAATAGAAATATACTATAAAAATGTTTAACCCTTTAAGAACAGATGCAATTGTCCGAGTTCTGAATGGAAGCAAAACCTTGAATTTGAGCTATATGTTTGTTCGACCATAATTTACCCATTTCATATTAAGTACACTCACACTTATTATATATCAATTTTAGAGGAAAAATAGGGCTTTCTATTGACATTAAATATTTATATATAAACTATAATTTAATATGAATAAGATCTAAGTGTGAGATATTAAGAAATTGTATTTTGTCCAAATGCACACACATTTTTTATTGTGCAATAAACACCCATATTCGTATTCTGCAGTATACCACAAGTACAGCAATACCCCCCATGTATAGGTTTTATGGGGTTACAGTAGGTAAAAGACCAAATATGGGGCGTTGTCTATTTCTTCATACATTGAAATTTGACACATTGACCTAAACAGCACTGAAAGGGTTAAAACAATTATTTATTTATTTTACTCCTACCTAACAATAACTCCCTCAACTCAACCACCAATTCCCACTTCCCACTTACTGATCAAAGTGATCACAACAATAACACTGTGATCGGCACCTAAAGGGTTAGTTTTTTTTAACTATTGTATTTTTTTATTAGAGATGTGCATATATTTGTGGTACACTTTGTAGGGGGTCGCTCTCTCACACGCACTGAGAAAAGAGAGAGGTAGAGGACGTGCAGACTGTCACATTGTATCAGTGATCACTTGTCACTGCAATCACATGACTCCAACAATGCTGATTGGCTCCTGGGGGACTTCCTGCGTTGCTAAGCAAGTCCATGCATTGGATCGAAGAGGGTAACTATAACAGGGGAGCAGGGGGCCACATAAGTTAGAACGCATGGAACTTGTCTAGGGGTTAAAATTGCACGCTCTGTCTGAATGAATGTTTTATTTGATTGTCGATTAAACAATACCATATATCTTGATAAACCAATGACCACTTGTTTTTTCAGAACATATTTTTGTTTGAGGGAGGAGAAATGTTAAAAATCCTTTGCCTTTAAGTGAAACAAATTCAGCTGTAAGGCTTCCTTTGAAGAGATTATTCACATCTACTTTTTTAAATGATCTATTAGCCCTGCAATTATAAAATGAAACACTAGATGGCAGTACAAAACCATATTACTCAAATACTTTTTTGTAACCTGTTGACATTCTTTGATTTCTGAGTTAAAGTAACATAAAACTTTTCTAGTTCTTTAAAGGGACACTGAACACAAATTTTTTTCTTTTGTGATTCAGATAGAGAATGCAGTTTTAAGCAACTTTATAATTTACTCCTATTATCAATTTTCCTTCGTTCTCTTGCTATCTTTATTTGAAAAAGAAAGTCCAGACCTTGGACAGCACTTGTTTATTGGTGGATGAATTTATCCACCAATCAGCAAGAACAACCCAGGTTGTTCACCAAAATGTGCCGGCATTTAAACTTACATTCTTGCTTTTCAAATAAAGATTTCAAAGAGAATGAAGAACATTTGATAATAGGAGTAAATTAGAAAGTTGCTTAAAATTGCATGCTCTACCTGAATCACAAAAGAAACATTTTGGGTTCAGTGTCCCTTTAAGCGTTTTCTAAGAGTGATATTTAGTAAATGTAAGTATCTGTTTTTAGACCGAGGGTCTATAAAGAGTCAGATAGTAAAGATTAGGCTTTCGGGGCCAAGAGGAGAAATCGAGGATAGTTTGTAGGTATTTGTGTAACAAAATAAAAAGAACCTAATTTCCACACATTTTTATTGACAAATTAAAAATATATTGCAAGAAAAAAAAACTCATAAACTTGCAGCGTCATTTTCTCTGATGAGATTCTGTTTTAAATGTATTTTTCTTTGCTTTTCTTTGCATTGAGAACATTGTAACTACTCCGCTCACTGAAAATTGAATTTCATATCATTTTTTTTTCATGTTCTGAAATATTTTTCTTCATTTGATTTTTTTCTCAAGTATTTGAAAAATGTAAAAATAATTTTATTTTCAGGCCATACAAAAACAGATGAGTCTCCCAGGTTATAGTTTGTCTAGCGCTATCTATTACTTACAATACTAAGGGAATTATCTAAGTTTAAGGGATATGAAACACAACATTTTCTTGGGTGATTCAGAAAGAGAATATAATTTAAAAAAAAGTCTATTATTAAGTTTGCCAGTTCCCATGGTATTCTTCATGTGAAGAGTTATCTAGTGCTCTTATATATTAATAACAGTCTTGCAAAACTGCTGCCATATAGTGCCCTAGACATGGGCACGCTCCTGAGCTGACGTCCCTGCATTTCTACAAAAGATACCAAGAGAACAAAGAAAATTTGATAATAGAAGTAAATCAGAAAGTTGCTTAAAATTGCATGCTCTATCTGAATCATAAAAGAAAAAATGCGGTACGTGCAGAAGTTGCTACAATGGCTACATTTTCACTTTCTTTCCGCTATCAAGTTTAGCACTATTTGGATGTTTTTTAGAACCACATTCATTGTATAGGTGACTTCCAGAGAAAGCTATCATGCATTTCTATAATAGATAGTAATAGGTGGTAATATAGGAGCCTGCTGTGCAAGTAGTATTATAAGTAACCATATAGGCACCACAACAACACCATCAACTCAGGGTTTCATTAAAGGACATGAAACACAAATTTTAACTTTCATGATTTAGTAAGAGCATGCAATTTTAAACAACTTTCTAATTTACTTCTATTATCTAATTTGCTTCATTCTCTTGATATCCTATGCTGAAAAGCAAATCTAGATAGACTTAGTAGGCGCTGATTGGTGGCTGCACATAGATGTCTTGTGTGATTGGCTCACACATGTGCATTATTATTTCTTCAGCAAAGGATATCTAAAGAATTAAATAATAGAAGTAAACTAGAATGTTGTTTAAAATTGTATTCTCTACCTGATTCATGAAATAATTTTTTGGGGTTTAGTGTCCCTTTAAGAATATACAGTTCCTTTGTCATTGCTCCAACAACATCAGGTTAAAAAACAAAAACCTCTCCAAGACTGAAGATATCTGGCACACACATGCCTTGATGTTCATCAGTGGTATCTCCAGAAACCACATAAACAAGTAACACATTCAAAAGTATGGGCCAAACACTATATATATATATATATATATATATATATAATTTCTTTTTTAAAATAATAATAATAACTAAGAAAGCCTAATTTTGAGTGTCACTATTAAGCAGTAATTAATTATTCAAAGATAATCTCAAAGAGTGTATGAATTTTGATGGAGTAACATCTGTAACAGAATATGCACCTCGATATTATCAAGTTTGTAGCACCATTAAGAAACATAAGGGTACATTTAGATGTGTTCAACCAGGTTGCAGATCATGTAAATATATTGTTGTGGGAAATACATTTGTTTCAACTGTAATAACTAAGGAATGTGAAATTAAAACCTGTTTAAAGGGATACTAAACCCAATTTTTTTCTTTCATGAGTAGCAATTTTAAGCAACTTTCTAATTTACTCCTATTATAAATTTTTCTTCACTCTCTTGCTATCTTTATTTTCAAAACAGGAATGTAAAGATTAGGAGCCAGCCCATTTTTGGTTCAGAACCTGGGTTACTCATGCTTATTGCTTAGCTAAATGTAGCCACCAATAAGCAAGTGCTATCCAGGGTACTGTACCTAAAATGGGTTGGCTCTTAAGCTTTACATTACTGCTTTTTAAATAAAGATAGCAAGAGAATGAAGAAAAAGTTGATAATAGGAGTAAATTAGAAAGTTGCTTAAAATTGCATTCTCTATATAAATCATAAAAGAAAAAAACCCTAATAGTATCCCTTTAAATTGTAGATCAGCATGTAATTTATTTCATCACATGCACATACTGCCACCTTTAGTATGTAGGAAAAACTACAAGAGAGTTTAGTGTTAGGATTAAAGGGGTGTTAAACAGTCTGTTTCATTAATAAAAAGGCACTAAGCAGTGTTTTATACTTAGGGCTAGATTTATTAAAGCCGAGGCGGACAGGGGCGCGAATACGCGCCCCTGTAAGCCGAGGCTCGTCTGTGGTAGGGCAAAATTACCCTCAGGTATTCGCCACTGCACACAAGCGCAATATTGCGCTCGCGTGCAATCCCGCCCCCTGCCCGCGCACGGCCAATCACGCGCGGGCAGGAGCTGTCAATCTCCTCGGTCTGACTAGACCGAGGAGATTGAATTTCGCCACCTTAGAGGTGGCGAAGAGGTCAGGGAAGTGGCGGTCTGGTGACCGCTGCTTGATAAATTACGGCGAGCAAGATCTTGTGAGAACTTGCAGCCGTAGGGCTTTAATAAATCTAGCCCTTAATATAAAGCATTGCAATATGTAGCTTGAGTCTCCCTTCAATGCCATGTGATTCTTATAGCCTAGCAGTGTTTGGCCCCTTATAGGTCAGAGTATTTTGTACCTTCTGACAATGGGAGACCACAGCCTAGAGTACATTGGCAAAGAAACGGTTGGAGCTACCTAGGCTGACTGGGAGGGGTGGATGCTTCAGGTACAGGTGGTGGCCTGGGGTACTTCTCCCCCAGAGGCTAAAAAGTGCTAGCAGGGGGTGTTAATCATCCTGATTGTATAGGATTGGGCGGATTGATGCCCGCAGCCTCAGATATTAATATTTGTATTATGTTTTACTGTGCTATTACTGTAAATATTTTACATTCCAATTTTTTGACATAGAAGAACATTGGAATGTGAAATATTCATAAATACTTTCGGGTTTAGCTCTGTAAAGCTGTGTCGGGTTAGTGCTCTATTGAAGTCTATGAGGAGAAGAAGTTAATGTGGTCTCATTGGGTTTCGCTCTTGCACCAACTTTTTACTTTCAACTTGTAATACTTACGCTAACCCGCCTGCATTAAAAGTTTACTTTTAAGGGTGTTATCACATGAGCAAAAAAATATTTAGCGTGCCTGTATAAGCAGGCTAGTGGACAAACACTACATACTATAGACCATAAGTTTCTTTTTGATTTGCTGTTAAAGTGATGGTAAATTCTAGTGTTTAAAAAAACACTAGTATTTACCATCACTAAAAATATAAGCAATCTTCATTCATCAGTTTAAAAAAAACAGATGATAAGGTATCTTTATTTTGCGGCATCGCTGCAATACCCTGAAATCGTTAACAAACGTTTTTTGTAGGAAGTGTCTGGCACGTCCTTGGTCGTTAAGGGGTTAAAGAACTTTTCAGTTTACTTCTATTATCTAATTTACTTAATTCAAATTGTATCCTTTGAATGCACAGGGTTGAGACAATAATATGAGGCATGTATGTTCATCCACCAATCAGCAGCTCATGAAACTACCTTGGTATGCTTTTCAGCAAAGTATACTAAAAGAACTAGACAAATTAGATAATAGAAGTAAAATTGAAAGCTGTTTAAAATTGCATGCTCTGTCTAAATCATGACAAAAAGAATTTGGGTTTAATGTCCCTTTAAGGCATCAGAACACTAGTGACCCCTAGAAAATGATCTTTGGTGCTGAGTAAATCCATCAGCATGCTTTGGGTCTCACAGCATTTTGTGCTGTATACCCTAGACAAAAAGGATTATCTTCCTGGAGTCATTCTGAACTAATCTATGACCCCAGACTAGTCATCAGAAGCCATCCTGAAGTGTGCTCATAGGCTGACAATTTTAAATGAGATGACTCTAAAGGCATTCACTGGCTGTTCATGCTTGTGAAATAATCAGTAAGGTAATCTGCTAATCATTCTTAAGTCATCAACCAGAATGTATTACCTTAGCTGATGACTGATGATGTCTGATGATGTGCAAAGGACTTCTTAAGTAGTTTGATGATCATCAAAGGACTCCAGGATGGTCTCTAAAGTAATTCTGCTTGTCTTGGGTACTAACTCCAACTCAGAGACTTTAGTCTTTATTAGAATAAGCTTACAGACTCTTTCTACATTATACAGTATATCTGGGCTCTAGTTTCTTGCAGCCCGTACCTCCTTCAGCACATCCAAGATAGCTCATCTGTTGGTTCCAGTTCTCTTGCAGATGGATATTCATTTGAAGTCAAAAAGAGCAAGTTATAAATATAGCTGTTTAATTGGCTTCAATTTGCTTATTCCCCTCCTGCTCTACTGAGTGTTTATCTTGCAATGGGGATGTGGGGGGCAGAGAGATATGAGACTCAGCAGATTTGAGCTTCTGACACAGGAACTGAAAAGTAGACGGAAACTCCGGTATTTGTGCTCCCTCAATATGTTTTTTTAGAAAATCAAACTCTGCTTTGCTCTGTGTTTTTGCTACAAATGTGCTGAGGTTTCTTTAGCTTTGATGAAAATATGCTCAGTGAAAGTAAGGTATAAATCAATCTCAATTTGAGTATCATTTACAACACTTTAGCAGGTAAAATTCATGATCAGGGAATACGTTTTACAGTACCTTGTACTAACCCTTTCCACTCATTATTAATCCAGGACTTTTATGGAAGACAGCTGGTAACCCCTGCTTTGAACAATGTTTTATTTTCTATGTAGCTTTCAGGTTAGTTGATCAGCTATCTCTCTGGAATATGCTTTTATGACTCCTGAATGGCTAAACACCAATAAAAACCACAAACTAGAGCAGCTATAGTAACTGTAGAGCTTTATAGAAACAATAAAAAATAAAATTAGAAACATTAGGAGAGACACTTCTTCAGATTGTTGGCTGTTAGCTACATTTGGGGCTGTGGCTCATATTAGCCACATCTATCAATGCCCCTGCTATTAAAGGGACACAATACTGGTGCAAGGTGCATTAGAACAGTGTTTTAGCCTTTTTTTACATTCAATCTTGATTGTGTTCACACACCCTTGCAAATGCACAACCTCTGACTGTCAGCTTGCTATCAAATTTTATGTCCCTTTAAACACAAAATTTACTCCTCCAATAAAATATTAACTTATAAATAATAATACAACTTGCAATAAATTTACAGAAATGATTGATTATGGGTCAGATTACGAGTGTTGTGTATTTTTATGTATTTTATGCAACCTTTTAGTTTCGCAAAACAGTTAACCAGTGCTCTGAGGACGCAGTAATAATTCTTGCGTAAATCACGATTGTGCTCAAGTGATTGCATTTACTTTTAACTCTTAATTTGAGCGGGAAGCCTGATGAGCGCAAGCACCTCTTCAGAGTCAAGGGTCACTCCTCAGTAATCATCATAAGGAAGACTTAAGCAATAACATTCCATTATTGTTATAACACCCACTCAAATCATCAGTCTAAGCTCCAAGATGCATCTCTGTTGGTGCTAGACACCAAAAAGCTTTTGACAGGATAGAATGGGACCATATATATACCACTATGGAACATTTCGGCATAACTGGTACATTTTTCACATTCTGGCCAAAAATATACCAGCCCCTATAGCCTCACTAATAATAAATTGAGGGCTATCCACCCCTTTTGAGTTACAAAGAGGAACACGGCAAGGATGCCCCCTTTCCCCTTTCCTTTTTGATTTGGCCATAGAACCACATGCCTGTTATATAAAACAGCATAGTGAATGGATTGATATTAAAGGCCATAAACAACACCTATCTCTATATGTGGACAACCTCCTATTATTTACAGAAAACCCCTATTCCAATGTACCCAAACCTTTGAATGTCATAGAAAATTTTTGGCACTTTCTCAGGGTACAAAGTGAACATAGAAAAGTCAGAGGTCATCTGGCTAAAGAACTCAAAACACAACTCATTTAGTAACACTGGCTTTAAGATGGCTCATTCAAATACCTCGGTATACAGATGCATATAGATACAAACAGAATGTACTCACTAAATATCGGCAAAATAATTAGCAGTATAAAAAACTTACTACAAGTTTGGGATAGACTTCCTCTATCATTATCTGGCAGAATTAATCTTTTAAAAATGGTGGCTCTGCCCTTTACAGTTGCCCCCTTTGCTTTTAACACAGCAAGATGCCAAAACACTACATTCCACTTTGGGACATTTTATTTGGAAAGGGAAAAAGCAAAGGATAGGTAAATCTTATCTGGTCATGCAATTTACTAGGGGTGGATTGCGCCTTCCAGACAACCTTTGGTACAACTGGTCAACATTAACAAAAATAGTAGTAGACTGATTGGTTGGATCCGACCGTTTCACGGTGCCTGTCCTTGAGTCTGCTCTCGTTCACCCAATTCACTTGGCCATTTTACCTCATGCACAATTTAATACCTTACTCCCAGATATTCAAAATCATGTACTATATAGATATCCTTTGAGAGCCTGTTCCAAGATATGCAAATTATGGGGAGTACAAAAAACTGCTAGTAAATTCCTCCCTATCCAGGGCAACCTACATTTTCTACTGAGATATACCACAGAAGTATTTAGAATTTGGCGAAAGAAACACCTCACTAAGATTGGCCATCTTATTAATCCACTGACTCTAGAAATACTTCCTTTTCAGGAACTATAAAATGTGTACAATCTTCCAAACACACACAGGTTTGCATATTTCCAATGCAAACATTATGTTACAAAATTGATAGCAGATGGCCACCTCAAAAAAGAAAACTCTAAGATAGGCACATTATGCGCGCTAGCGAGACAAGGTTTATATAAACTGGCAAACACATACGAACTCATCCTTAAACATCATGATACCCACATCATATAAAAAAATACATCAAAGTGGTTAGATTGTAGAACATTAGATGTTAATCATGAAAGGCTCATTGATAGCTTTGACAAAGTCAGGAAGATAACATTGTCTGCAAGTTTCAGAGAAACACACACCAAAATGTTACAAGCATACATCACACCTAAACTCAGGTCCAAATGGATACCTGAAGCAAAATAAATATGTGTTAAATGTAGCCATGAAACCCCAGACTGGATACACTTATTCTGGGATTGTCCCAAATTAAAATGGTTCTGGAGCAAAATAGCTTACTGGTTAACAAAATTGACTAAAGGACCAATATCTCTATCAGCGCAGCACATAATATTTTTACTACCAGAAGACAATACACTAAAATATGATAACCTTGTCACAATAACCATACTGCTCGCAAGACAGCTAATTTTACAGGGTTGGAAAATGAAAAAAGCCCACCATTTCAATGTTTACTCACAAAAATACACACCCAGATGCTCATAGAACAGGCAGATGCCAAAGGAGACATTGAGAAAAGAATACAATGATTTATTAATAAATGGAAAGCTTACTTGCTATACTTACCAGTAAATGTTAAAGATAGATTCTTATACCCATTTAAAAACAGCGCATGTATATTAACTGAAAATCTTAAAGGAAAATGGTGCGTCTCCTCAAGCCCAACATAACCCAACTTAGGCCTCGCTTCCATTGAGTTGTAATTCAGTTTGCGTGCACTCGCAAACCGATAAATATGCTGTCGGAAGCAATATCGTTTATCGACTGTTTCCAATGGCGCGTTATACCTCAATATTGGCAGCCGGACTTCGGCTGCCGAAAAGATCTTCGCGTCCCATAGAAAGTAATAGAAGCCGTTAATCGATAAATTATACCAGGTTTCCAATGAAAGCGCTAACCGTTAATACATTGTCGGAGGCTGTCGATACATTGAGAAATATTACCCCCAGCTCAACTAGGTGTAAAAGAGGAAAATTGTGCTTTTTGAGACCTATTTTCTATTGAAATTATAAAACTTGCAAATAATGCAAGTGTTTTAATGTAGAAATAAATTGTTATAAGTAATATTTATTGTTGTCTCATGTATAGAAATAGTTGAACTTATATTCTAATAGAAATATCAGTATATATTTAAATATAATAATATATGCAAGAACATATCTACAGAATGCAAACTAGACCTATGCCTAGGGCAGCAATAAATATTACTTATATTTATGAAGTGTTAAATATAATTATATTAGAAAATAGTATTTGATTATTAAAAATATGGATAGTGTTTTTTTATTTTTCTTGAGAGGCGATCACAGGTAAGAAGCACAGACGTTAAACGTAAATTCTATAGCGTAAGGTCGGGTTACCTTAGCAACTAATTGATTTTCAAGAAATCCGACGTCAGATGGAAGCGTTAACACAACGTTAACTTACAGCTACACGAAAAGAGCGACTGCGCGCAACACGCTAATCTTTTCAATGGAAACCTGGTACTAAAATGCAGCCGTAAATTACTTTTAGCTGTCGGCCGCTTCGGTAGCTTACGGCTCCATTTTTAACGATTCAATGGAAGCGAGGCCTTAGTATTTAAAATAGTCCCACACTGAAACGTAATACCGTGAACTTTATGTCCGTGGTTGGTGATCTCGGGGCACGTCGGGTAAGTTTATATTCTTCACACTATGGCCTCGCTTCCATTGAGTCGTTAAAAATGGAGCCGTAAGCTACCCGAAGCGGCCGACAGCTAAAAGTAATTTACGGCTGCATTTTAGTAGTGAGCTAGTGACGTATGGGATATACATTCCTACCAGGAGGGGCAAAGTTTCCCAAACCTCAAAATGCCTATAAATACACCCCTCACCACACCCACAAATCAGTTTAACGAATAGCCAAGAAGTGGGGTGATAAGAAAAATGTGCGAAAGCATATAAAATAAGGAATTGGAATAATTGTGCTTTATACAAAAAAATCATAACCACCACAAAAAGGGTGGGCCTCATGGACTCTTGCTAATATGAAAGAAATGAATTTATCAGGTAAGTTCTTACATAAATTATGTTTTCTTTCATGTAATTAGCAAGAGTCCATGAGCTAGTGACGTATGGGATAATGACTACCCAAGATGTGGATCTTTCCACGCAAGAGTCACTAGAGAGGGAGGGATAAAATAAAGACAGCCAATTCCTGCTGAAAATAATCCACACCCAAAATAAAGTTTAATGAAAACATAAGCAGAAGATTCAAACTGAAACCGCTGCCTGAAGTACTTTTCTACCAAAAACTGCTTCAGAAGAAGAAAACACATCAAAATGGTAGAATTTAGTAAAAGTATGCAAAGAGGACCAAGTTGCTGATTTGCAAATCTGATCAACCAAAGCTTCATTCCTAAACGCCCAGGAAGTAGAAACTGACCTAGTAGAATGAGCTGTAATCCTTTGAGGCGGAGTTTTACCCGACTCAACATAGGCATGATGAATAAAAGATTTCAACCAAGATGCCAAAGAAATGGCAGAAGCTTTCTGGCCTATTCTAGAACCGGAAAAGATAACAAATAGACTAGAAGTCTTTCGAAAAGACTTAGTAGCTTCAACATAATATTTCAAAGCTCTAACAACATCCAAAGAATGCAACGATTTCTCCTTAGAATTCTTAGGATTAGGACATAATGAAGGAACCACAATTTCTAGACTAATGTTGTTGGAATTCACAACCTTAGGTAAAAATTCAAAAGAAGTTCGCAACACCGCCTTATCCTGATGAAAAATCAGAAAAGGAGACTCACAAGAAAGAGCAGATAATTCAGAGACTCTTCTGGCAGAAGAGATCGCCAAAAGGAACAAAACTTTCCAAGAAAGTAATTTAATGTCCAATGAATGCATGGGTTCAAAAGGAGGAGCTTGAAGAGCCCCCAGAACCAAATTCAAACTCCAAGGAGGAGAAATTGACTTAATGACAGGTTTTATACGAACCAAAGCTTGTACAAAACAATGAATATCAGGAAGATTAGCAATCTTTCTGTGAAAAAGAACAGAAAGAGCAGAGATTTGTCCTTTCAAGGAACTTGCGGACAAACCTTTATCTAAACCATCCTGAAGAAACTGTAAAATTCTCGGAATTCTAAAAGAATGCCAAGAAAAATGATGAGAAAGACACCAAGAAATATAAGTCTTCCAGACTCTATAATATATCTCTCTAGATACAGATTTACGAGGATTTGAGATCCTGATGGAAAAAAGGACCTTGCGACAGAAGGTCTGGTCTTAACGGAAGAGTCCACGGTTGGCAAGAGGCCATCCGGACAAGATCTGCATACCAAAACCTGTGAGGCCATGCCGGAGCTACCAGCAGACCAAGCGAGCATTCCTTCAGAATCTTGGAGATTACTCTTGGAAGAAGAACTAGAGGCGGAAAGATATAGGCAGGATGATACTTCCAAGGAAGTGATAATGCATCCACTGCCTCCGCCTGAGGATCCCGGGATCTGGACAGATACCTGGGAAGTTTCTTGTTTAGATGAGACGCCATCAGATCTATTTCTGGAAGTTCCCACATTTGAACAATCTGAAGAAATACCTCTGGGTGAAGAGACCATTCGCCCGGATGCAACGTTTGGTGACTGAGATAATCCGCTTCCCAATTGTCTATACCTGGGATATGAACCACAGAGATTAGACAGGAGCTGGATTCCGCCCAAACCAGAATTCGAGATACTTCTTTCATAGCCAGAGGACTGTGAGTCCCTCCTTGATGATTGATGTATGCCACAGTTGTGACATTGTCTGTCTGAAAACAAATGAACGATTCTCTCTTCAGAAGAGGCCAAGACTGAAGAGCTCTGAAAATTGCACGGAGTTCCAAAATATTGATCGGTAATCTCACCTCCTGAGATTCCCAAACTCCTTGTGCTGTCAGAGATCCCCACACAGCTCCCCAACCTGTAAGACTTGCATCTGTTGAAATTACAGTCCAGGTCGGAAGAACAAAAGAAGCCCCCTGAATTAAACGATGGTGATCTGTCCACCACGTCAGAGAGTGTCGTACAATCGGTTTTAAAGATATTAATTGAGATATCTTTGTGTAATCCCTGCACCATTGATTCAGCATACAGAGCTGAAGAGGTCGCATGTGAAAACGAGCAAAGGGGATCGCGTCCGATGCAGCAGTCATAAGACCTAGAATTTCCATGCATAAGGCTACCGAAGGGAATGATTGTGACTGAAGGTTTCGACAAGCTGAAATCAATTTTAGACGTCTCTTGTCTGTCAAAGACAGAGTCATGGACACTGAATCTATCTGGAAACACAGAAAGGTTACCCTTGTCTGAGGAATCAATGAACTTTTTAGTGAATTGATCCTCCAACCATGATCTTGAAGAAACAACACAAGTCGATTCGTATGAGATTCTGCTAAATGTAAAGACTGAGCAAGTACCAAGATATCGTCCAAATAAGGAAATACCACAATACCCTGTTCTCTGATTACAGACAGAAGGGCACCGAGAACCTTTGTAAAAATTCTTGGGGCTGTAGCTAGGCCAAACGGCAGAGCCACAAACTGGTAATGCTTGTCCAGGAAAGAGAATCTCAGAAACTGATAGTGATCTGGATGAATCGGAATATGTAGATATGCATCCTGTAAATCTATCGTGGACATATAATGCCCTTGCTGAACAAAAGGCAAGATAGTCCTTACAGTTACCATTTTGAATGTTGGTATCCTTACATAACGATTCAATATTTTTAGATCCAGAACTGGTCTGAAGGAATTCTCCTTCTTTGGTACAATGAAGAGATTCGAATAAAACCCCAGCCCCTGTTCCAGAACTGGAACTGGCATAATTATTCCAGCCAACTCTAGATCTGAAACACATTTCAGAAATGCTTGAGCTTTCACTGGATTTACTGGGACACGGGAAAGAAAAAATCTCTTTGCAGGAGGTCTTATCTTGAAACCAATTCTGTACCCTTCTGAAACAATGTTCTGAATCCAAAGATTGTGAACAGAATTGATCCAAATTTCTTTGAAAAAACGTAACCTGCCCCCTACCAGCTGAGCTGGAATGAGGGCCGCACCTTCATGTGGACTTAGAAGCTGGCTTTGCTTTTCTAGAAGGCTTGGATTTATTCCAGACTGGAGATGGTTTCCAAACTGAAACTGCTCCTGAGGAAGAAGGATCAGGCTTTTGTTCTTTGTTGAAACGAAAGGAACGAAAACGATTATTAGCCCTGTTTTTACCCTTAGATTTTTTATCCTGTGGTAAAAAAGTTCCTTTCCCACCAGTAACAGTTGAGATAATAGAATCCAACTGAGAACCAAATAATTTGTTACCCTGGAAAGAAAGGGAAAGTAGAGTCGATTTAGAAGACATATCAGCATTCCAAGTTTTAAGCCATAAAGCTCTTCTAGCTAAAATAGCTAGAGACATAAACCTGACATCAACTCTGATAATATCAAAAATGGCATCACAGATAAAATTATTAGCATGTTGCAGAAGAATAATAATATTATGAGAATCATGATCTGTTACTTGTTGCGCTAAAGTTTCCAACCAAAAAGTTGAAGCTGCAGCAACATCAGCCAATGATATAGCAGGTCTAAGAAGATTACCTGAACACAGATAAGCTTTTCTTAGAAAGGATTCAATTTTCCTATCTAAAGGATCCTTAAATGAAGTACCATCTGACGTAGGAATAGTAGTACTTTTAGCAAGGGTAGAAATAGCCCCATCAACTTTAGGGATTTTGTCCCAAAATTCTAATCTATCAGACGGCACAGGATATAATTGCTTAAAACTTTTAGAAGGAGTAAATGAATTACCCAAATTATTCCATTCTCTGGAAATTACTTCAGAAATAGCACCAGGAACAGGAAAAACTTCTGGAATAACCACAGGAGATTTAAAGACCTTATCTAAACATTTAGATTTAGTATCAAGAGGACCAGAATCCTCAATTTCTAAAGCAATTAGTACTTCTTTAAGTAAAGAATGAATAAATTCCATTTTAAATAAATATGAAGATTTATCAGCATCAACCTCTGAGACAGAATCCTCTGAACCAGAAGAGTCATTAGAATCAGAATGATGATGTTCATTTAAAAATTCATCTGTATAAAGAGAAGTTTTAAAAGATTTTTTATGTTTACTAGAAGGAGGAATAACAGACATAGCCTTCTTAATGGATTCAGAAACAAAATCTCTTATGTTATCAGGAACACTCTGAACATTAGATGTTGATGGAACTGCAACAGGTAATGGTATATTACTAAAGGAAATATTATCTGCATTAACAAGTTTGTCATGACAATTAGTACAAACAACAGCTGGAGGAACAACTACCAAAAGTTTACAGCAGATACACTTAGCTTTGGTAGTTCCAGCACCAGACAGCAATTTTCCTGAAGTATCTTCTGACTCAGATGCAACGTGAGACATATTGCAATATGTAAGAGAAAAAACAACATATAAAGCAAAATTGATCAAATTCCTTAAATGACAGTTTCAGGAATGGGAAAAAATGCCAAGGAACAAGCTTCTAGCAACCAGAAGCAATAAAAAATTAGACTTAAATAATGTGGAGACAAAAGCGACGCCCATATTTTTTAAGCGCCAAATAAGACGCCCACATTATTTGGCGCCTAAATGCTTTTGGCGCCAAAAATGATGCCAGATCCGGAACGCCGACATTTTTGGCGCAAAAGAACGTCAAAAAATGACGCAACTTCCGGCGACACGTATGACGCCGGAAACAGAAAAGATTTTTTGCGCCAAAAAAGTGTGCGCCAAGAATGACGCAATAAAATGAAGCATTTTCAGCCCCCGCGAGCCTAACAGCCCACAGGGAAAAAGTCAAATTTTTAAGGTAAGAAAAAATGATTGATTCAAATGCATTATCCCAAATATGAAACTGACTGTCTGAAAATAAGGAATGTTGAACATCCTGAGTCAAGGCAAATAAATGTTTGAATACATATATTTAGAACTTTATAAAAAAGTCCCCAACCATAGCTTAGAGTGTCACAGAAAATAAGACTTACTTACCCCAGGACACTCATCTACATGTTTGTAGAAAGCCAAACCAGTACTGAAACGAGAATCAGCAGAGGTAATGGTATATAAATAAGAGTATATCGTCGATCTGAAAAGGGAGGTAAGAGATGAATCTCTACGACCGATAACAGAGAACCTATGAAATAGACCCCGTAGAAGGAGATCATTGCATTCAAATAGGCAATACTCTCCTCACATCCCTCTGACATTCACTGCACGCTGAGAGGAAAACCGGGCTCCAACCTGCTGCGGAGCGCATATCAACGTAGAATCTAGCACAAACTTACTTCACCACCTCCATAGGAGGCAAAGTTTGTAAAACTGATTTGTGGGTGTGGTGAGGGGTGTATTTGTAGGCATTTTGAGGTTTGGGAAACTTTGCCCCTCCTGGTAGGAATGTATATCCCATACGTCACTAGCTCATGGACTCTTGCTAATTACATGAAAGAAACTCCTTTTTTGAATAAAGTTTTAAATAAACAACAATCGTCTTTTGTGTAAAAATTATGCTTCTCCCACGCTGCCTAGGAGGCCAAAAAGCACGTTTTGTAACCTAGGATTTCTAATGCTGCACATTTCCTATTACTAACCCAGCTATATTAATTGCAGTTTTTGCTGACTACAGAATGTGACTTTTGGTTACCTAGGGAGAGTGGGTCAAGCACGATTTTTATAATAAAGCAAGAGATGTTTAATGTTCTTTTAATACACCCTTAGCATATATGGGCTCTGGGCAAGATACATTTATGGGGTCCATTTATTTCCTGGACTGTGTATGAGGTACCCCTCTCCCAACATTCATAGGGGCCGATTTATCAATGTAATGTAGCGAATCATGTCCGCCCGACATCGCTAAATGACAACAGCATACGCTGTCGGCATTTATCATTGCACAAGCATTTCACAATAAATTCTTGTGCAATGCCGCCCCCTGCACATTCGCGGCCAATCGGCTGCTAGCAGGGGGTGTCAATCATCCTGATCGTATCGGATTGGGGTGATTGCAGTCCGCCACCTGAGAGGTGGTGGACAAGTTAAGGAGCAGCGATCTTACGACCGCTGCTTCTTAACTTAGGTTTCCAGCGAGCCTGAAACCTCGGGCGTAGATAGCAGCATCCACTGCTTGATAAATCTATCCCATTGTCTCATGTATAAGAATAACACTTTATATTATACCTCTTGATACCATAAACACTTCTTAATAAACTAAATTCATTGTGCACATTGCCCCTTTTCATACACTCCCCCCTGATGGCAGTGCAGGGCCCCCCAAAGCAGGCCTGCTCTCCAGTATTACTGAATTCAGAGACCCCAGGCATACTGCATTTTGCATGGTTGTCACAATTCTGAAGCTCCTTTCTTTGTCCCTTAAAGGGACACTCAGGTTAAATTACATTTTCATGATTCAGATACAGCATGTAATTTTAAACAACTTTCCAATTTACCTCCATTAAAAAAAATGTGCACAGTCTTTTATATTTACACTTTTTGAGTCACCAGATCCTACTGAGCATGTACAAGAATTCACAGACTATACATATATGCATTTGTGATTGGCTGATTGCTATCACATGGTACAAGGGGAGTGGAAATATACATAACTTTGAAATTTGTTATAAAAAAATCTACTACTCAATTGAAGTTCAGACTAAGTGCTATTGCCTTGTCTTGTTATCTTGCATTTGTTGATTATGCAAATCTAATGTGTTGACTGGTCCTTTAAGCTGCTTTTTCTGTAAAGTCACACCCCAGACTACCTGTCTCAGCCTACAATCTGCTCGAACTCCACCCCCAAGACTCCTGGAGTTACTAATCAGAGTGTTGGGAGATGTGATGAATCATGGGTGCTGTATCTGCAAACAGCTTCACTGCAACAGCATCTGACCTTCAGAACTGTCTGATCACTTAATATTCACATCATTCTTTAAGATTAATCACATTGTGAAACAAATCCGCAGTTCCAAATGAAGCCGTTAGTTATTTGGAGAAGTGCTAAACTTATTTTCCTTTGCAGATCAATGAGTGGACTTTATGAATCATTCTGTCACTAACATTACAGTTATGTCCATCGGAATCACAATTCCTGGAACAGATGTCTGCAATGATTAAAAACATCTCATAATAAAATGAAGCTTTTTAATTTGCTAACCTACACTTTCACTTCTTATTAGATTTGAGATGAGTTTGATTTAGAAAAAAAATCAGACTCTTGACTTTTAATTTTAATAATATTATTAATACTTAGCCATTCATTTATTTATAAAGAGCCAACATATTCTACCTAGCTATACACAAGTACAATAAATCCTTTAAGGTTAATGTCAAATTTAAAACAGAGTCAAAATGAAGTATCTGTTCATGTTGATGAGAAAAGTTAGATGCATAATGCTCAGTTCAAACATCTGATTGGATTCAATGGAAACAGTTGATAAGATCCGTTGGGGCCGATTTACTATGCAGCAGTTTCCGCACAAGCTTTCATGCTCTGCAGCCCTGTGAGCCCTATAAGCGCACTAGTTCAAATTAACAGGGGCCAGACATTGAGGCCGAATTATCAAGCCATCAACTATGCTGCATTCGCCGGGACCAATACGCTCGCCTACCATTGCAGCCTGAAAACGATCTCCATATTTATAAAAATAGCCGCACGCCAAGTACGGGGCGATGAGCAGCGGACTGTTGTTAAAGGGACATTCAACACAGATGAAAACTTTATCCCATACCTTAGATCAAGCAAAAAAAAAGAGCCTGCACCACATCCCATCTTCAATAACACTAACGTTAGGTGGCTAATCTTCAATGAACATTTAGTTAACAGCGGCAGATATGGCCACCAAACTCCGCCCCCTGTTACGTAGGAGGCTTTTTGTTTAAACCCATACTCGTTCACAGGGACACTGTTCTATTTCTAATGCGCACGCTCGCTATTAGAAATAGAGCAGTGTCTCCGTGAACGCAGCTAAAGAATCTAGCTGAGGATTTGATTCGCATTGGATGAAGAGTTAGAGAAGAAGCCTCCTACGTAACAAGGGGAGGAGTTTCACGGCCATATCTGCCATTGTTAACTAAATTTTCATTGAAGATTAGCCACCTAACGTGTTATTGAAGATAGGATGCGGTGCAGGCTCTTTTTTTTGCTTGATCTAAGGTATGGGATAACGGTTTTATCGGTGTTGACTGTCCCTTTAACTAGCAGTCATCCATCTCGCTGCTATTCGGCTTTTTACCAACTTTATTTATACCCTCTCACTAAACACTGCTCTATACTAAAATGTTTAACCCCTATCCCGCCGCTCCCGGAGCCCACTGCAACTTTAATAAAGCTATTAACCCCTATCCCACCACTCCCGGACCCCTCCGCAACTAAATAAATGTTTTAACCCCTATCCGCCGCTCCCAGGCCCCATTGCCACTAACTAAATGTATTAACCCCTAAGCCCCTGGCCTCCCACATCACTACCACTTACTAAACCCATTAACACCTAAACCGCCAGCCCCCCACATCGCCATAAACTAATTTAAGCTATTAACCCCTAAACCTAACAACCCACTAGCTTTACATTATAATTACCTCATCCCTATCTTATCTTGGATGAAGACTTCTGCCGGCTTCGATGAGGACTTCTGCCGCTTGGATGAGGATGGATGTCTGGTCTTCGAAAACTGTAAGTGGATCATCAGTGGTTTGTGTTAGGATTTTTTAAGGGTTTATTGGGTGGGTTTTAATTTTAGGTTAGGGACTTTTGGGCAGTAAAAGAGCTAAATGCCGTTTTAAGGGCAATGCCCATACAAATGCCCTTTTCAGGGCAATGGGAGCTTAGGTTTTTTAGATAGGGTTTTATTTGGGGGAGTTGGTTGATTGGGTGGTGGGTTTTACAGGTAAAAAAGCTGATTTCTTTGGGGCAATGCCCCGCAAAAGGCCTTTTTAAGGGCCATTGGTAGTTTAGTTTAGGCTAGGGTTTTTTTTTATTTGGGGGGGGGGTCTTTTTATTTTGATAGGGCTCTTAGATTAGGTGTAATTGTTTTTTATTTTTTGTAACAGTGTTTTTTTGTAACAGTGTTTTTTTTGTAATTTAGTCATTTTTAATACTAGATTTAAAAAAACTTGATTAGGGTTAGGGTTTTTAAATATGTAATATAGTTAATTTAATTGTTAGTTTAGTGTAATTTTAGTATAATAGTTAGAGTAGGTTAATTAATAGTTTAATATAGTTTATTTTAATTCTAAAGGTAAGTTTTAATTTATTGTAAGATAGGGATGAGTTAATATTTAATGTAAAGTTAGTGGGTTGTTAGGTTTAGGGGTTAATAGCTTAATTTAATTTATGGAGATGTGGGGAGCTGGTGGTATAGGGGTTAATAGGTTTAGTTAGTGGTAGTAATGTGGGAGGCCAGGGGTTTAGGGGTTAATACATTTATTACAGTTGCAGCGGTGTCCGGGAGCAGCGGGATAGGGGTTAATACATTTATTTAGTTGCGGTGGGCTCCGGGAGGGGCGGGATAGGGGTTAATACATTTATTTAGTTGTGGTGGGCTCCGGGAGGGGCGGGATAGGGGTTAATACATTTATTTAGTTGCAGTGGGCTCCGGGAGCGGTGGGATAGGGGATAATATATTTTATGTAGGTGGCGGCGATGTCATGCGGCAGATTAGGGGTGTTTAGACTCAGGATTTATGTTAGGGTGTTAGGGGTAAACTTTACTGGTTTTCTACCATAGAAATCAATGAGATATCTGGTAGCATCGAACATAAGCTTTTGCTGCTTTCAGACTTCCATTGATTCCTATGGCATCCGCAGCCTCCAGGGTGGCGGATTGAAAACCAGGTACGCTGGGCCGGAATAGTGGTGAGCGTACCTGTTAGAAATTTGATAACTTGCAAAAGTTGTCAGATAGTGCAGAATTTGTATTCGGAACACCTGTAATGACGTAAGCATCGATCTGTGTCGGATTGAGACCGGCGGATTGTATGTTACATCACAAATTTCAACTTTTGCCGGCCTATAGGCTTTGATAACTAAGTCGAATCAGGCTCGCCACAATTACGCTGCCGAATTCCAGCGTATTAGTGGTTGACGGCTTGATAAATATCCCTCATTGTCTTCTAATTGGCTGATCCATTCGCTGCTGATTCTAATAAAAATAAAGCAGCGGGGGGGGGGGGGCAGACAGGGGCACCCTCTAGGTTCACATTAGCAAGGTACAATAAGTAGATACAAATTTAATTTGAAATATTTTAAGGGGTATGCCGCCAGTGTATGTTGTTGGCATTTAGCATTGTCGGACAGACATGATCCTCTACAGCAAATCATGTCCCCCCGACAGTTAATAAATCGGCCCCATTGATTAATAGGAACTCCATAGAGTTCTGGGGCTCTGCTGCTCACTGCCTGACATTGACATCTGAAACAAAAGTTGGTTTATTCAGAATAGCTGCATCCATATTTCACAAATCATAGCACTGTAATACATTCTCAAACATCCTCTTTTATACATAAGTTTTGTTTACTATCTCCTTAAGGAATGAAACATCTACAGGTAATGAACTTATTGCTTTTATCAATATCTGAAAGATTTGTTACCTTTCTTGAGGTAACTAAACTGATAAAGAGATGGATATTTTACATCTAATAGTTCCTAGCAGGGAGATCATTTTTCAAGAAGTAGTGAATAAAATGGGAAGCGATGGTCTCCTATGATGAATCATATATAAAATGAACTATCTATATGCCACATTAGCAGGATCTGCAACAAAGTATACAAACTACAGTTTAATAAAGAGTTAATGTACTGCAGCAGCTTTCCAGGCTCGGAAAGGGCTGTAGTCAGCATTTTTCTTTGGCGCGTGAGTGTTATTTTGTATGGTTTGGCAATGGTGCCCAATAATTTGCAGCATGTAGATCAACCGCTGCTAAGATTTATTCACATATTGTTTGAATCTAACTTGAGTATTGCACATACCAGGGGATGAAAGAGATGAGTTTTGCCAACAAAAAAAAAAATTCACCTTAGGACGTTCAACCGGGGAAATCATAAAAAGCTTGTAGGTGCTCTCATGTCTTGGTCCAACAGGCTTAATATATCATGTAATCACCTTCCTACCTTCAGCACAAGGAAGTCATAGTAAAAAGCTACAGTGAGTGACACAAATCAGGAGTCTCAGGGCTTCAGGGATTATATGGTCATTAACAGACACTCTATGGTCTTTTAACTCAGCAATGGAAGGCAGAGAGTGCAGGTCAGCCAGAACAGCTGGAAGCATCTGGCTAAAATATCTCACTGCACAGCCCCTGCACTCTCTGCAAAACGTTTGCATAAAATATGGTGAGCTGTGACAGCAGTGTGACTCCATACATGTATCTGTGTAGCTATGTTTATTGGTGTCTCTATCTAAAGTTGTAATGTGCGTCTATTATCGGTCTATTACATTAAAGTGGATAGCTCGCCATAATCATAATTCAGCAGAACATGTCCTATTTCAGTGTATGGATACTTGGCATAATTATGCAGTGCAGTGTGTTCATTATCAGAGTATAAATGTATAAACTTTCATCATCATTATACAGTGCAGCATATATGTTATCAGTGCATAGGTACTCTGCAGTAATTATACAGTGCAGCATATATGTTATCAGTGCATAGGAACTCTGCAGTAATTATACAGTGCAGCATATAATGTTATCAGTGCATAGGAACTCTGCAGTAATTATACAGTGCAGCATATAATGTTATCAGTGCATAGGAACTCTGCATTAATTATACAGTGCAGCATATAATGTTATCAGTGCATAGGAACTCTGCAGTAATTATACAGTGCAGCATATAATGTTATCAGTGCATAGGAACTCTGCAGTACAGTGCAGCATATAATGTTATCAGTGCATAGGTACTCTGCAGTACAGTGCAGCATATAATGTTATCAGTGCATAGGTACTCTGCAGTACAGTGCAGCATATAATGTTATCAGTGCATAGGTACTCTGCAGTAATTATACAGTGCAGCATATAATGTTATCAGTGCATAGGTACTCTGCAGTACAGTGCAGCATATAATGTTATCAGTGCATAGGTACTCTGCAGTAATTATACAGTGCAGCATATAATTTTATCAGTGCATAGGTACTCTGCAGTACAGTGCAGCATATAATGTTATCAGTGCATAGGTACTCTGCAGTAATTATACAGTGCAGCATATAATGTTATCAGTGCATAGGAACTCTGCAGTAATTATACAGTGCAGCATATAATGTTATCAGTGCATAGGAACTCTGCAGTAATTATACAGTGCAGCATATAATGTTATCAGTGCATAGGTACTCTGCAGTACAGTGCAGCATATAATGTTATCAGTGCATAGGTACTCTGCAGTACAGTGCAGCATATAATGTTATCAGTGCATAGGTACTCTGCAGTACAGTGCAGCATATAATGTTATCAGTGCATAGGTACTCTGCAGTACAGTGCAGCATATAATGTTATCAGTGCATAGGTACTCTGCAGTACAGTGCAGCATATAATGTTATCAGTGCATAGGAACTCTGTAGTACAGTGCAGCATATAATGTTATCAGTGCATAGGTACTCTGCAGTACAGTGCAGCATATAATGTTATCAGTGCATAGGTACTCTGAAGTACAGTACAGCATATAATGTTATCAGTGCATAGGTACTCTGCAGTACAGTGCAGCATATAATGTTATCAGTGCATAGGAACTCTGCAGTACAGTGCAGCATATAATGTTATCAGTGCATAGGTACTCTGCAGTACAGTGCAGCATATAATGTTATCAGTGCATAGGTACTCTGCAGTACAGTGCAGCATATAATGTTATCAGTGCATAAGTACTCTGCAGTACAGTGCAGCATATAATGTTATCAGTGCATAGGAACTCTGCAGTAATTATACAGTGCAGCATATAATGTTATCAGTGCATAGGAACTCTGCAGTAATTATACAGTGCAGCATATAATGTTATCAGTGCATAGGAACTCTGCAGTAATTATACAGTGCAGCATATAATGTTATCAGTGCATAGGAACTCTGCATTAATTATACAGTGCAGCATATAATGTTATCAGTGCAGAGGTACTCTGCAGTACAGTGCAGCATATAATGTTATCAGTGCATAGGAACTCTGCAGTAATTATACAGTGCAGCATATAATGTTATCAGTGCATAGGAACTCTGCAGTAATTATACAGTGCAGCATATAATGTTATCAGTGCATAGGTACTCTGCATTAATTATACAGTGCAGCATATAATGTTATCAGTGCAGAGGTACTCTGCAGTACAGTGCAGCATATAATGTTATCAGTGCATAGGAACTCTGCATTAATTATACAGTGCAGCATATAATGTTATCAGTGCATAGGTACTCTGCAGTAATTATACAGTGCAGCATATAATGTTATCAGTGCATAGGTACTCTGCAGTACAGTGCAGCATATAATGTTATCAGTGCATAGGTACTCTGCAGTAATTATACAGTGCAGCATATAATGTTATCAGTGCATAGGTACTCTGCAGTACAGTGCAGCATATAATGTTATCAGTGCATAGGTACTCTGCAGTAATTATACAGTGCAGCATATAATGTTATCAGTGCATAGGAACTCTGCAGTAATTATACAGTGCAGCATATAATGTTATGAGTGCATAGGAACTCTGCAGTAATTATACAGTGCAGCATATAATGTTATCAGTGCATAGGAACTCTGCAGTAATTATACAGTGCAGCATATAATGTTATCAGTGCATAGGTACTCTGCAGTACAGTGCAGCATATAATGTTATCAGTGCATAGGTACTCTGCAGTACAGTGCAGCATATAATGTTATCAGTGCATAGGTACTCTGCAGTACAGTGCAGCATATAATGTTATCAGTGCATAGGTACTCTGCAGTACAGTGCAGCATATAATGTTATCAGTGCATAGGTACTCTGCAGTACAGTGCAGCATATAATGTTATCAGTGCATAGGAACTCTGTAGTACAGTGCAGCATATAATGTTATCAGTGCATAGGTACTCTGCAGTACAGTGCAGCATATAATGTTATCAGTGCATAGGTACTCTGCAGTACAGTGCAGCATATAATGTTATCAGTGCATAGGAACTCTGCAGTACAGTGCAGCATATAATGTTATCAGTGCATAGGTACTCTGCAGTACAGTGCAGCATATAATGTTATCAGTGCATAGGTACTCTGCAGTACAGTGCAGCATATAATGTTATCAGTGCATAAGTACTCTGCAGTACAGTGCAGCATATAATGTTATCAGTGCATAGGAACTCTGCAGTAATTATACAGTGCAGCATATAATGTTATCAGTGCATAGGAACTCTGCAGTAATTATACAGTGCAGCATATAATGTTATCAGTGCATAGGAACTCTGCAGTAATTATACAGTGCAGCATATAATGTTATCAGTGCATAGGAACTCTGCATTAATTATACAGTGCAGCATATAATGTTATCAGTGCAGAGGTACTCTGCAGTACAGTGCAGCATATAATGTTATCAGTGCATAGGAACTCTGCATTAATTATACAGTGCAGCATATAATGTTATCAGTGCATAGGAACTCTGCAGTAATTATACAGTGCAGCATATAATGTTATCAGTGCATAGGTACTCTGCAGTACAGTGCAGCATATAATGTTATCAGTGCATAGGTACTCTGCAGTAATTATACAGTGCAGCATATAATGTTATCAGTGCATAGGTACTCTGCAGTACAGTGCAGCATATAATGTTATCAGTGCATAGGTACTCTGCAGTAATTATACAGTGCAGCATATAATGTTATCAGTGCATAGGAACTCTGCAGTAATTATACAGTGCAGCATATAATGTTATCAGTGCATAGGAACTCTGCAGTAATTATACAGTGCAGCATATAATGTTATCAGTGCATAGGTACTCTGCAGTACAGTGCAGCATATAATGTTATCAGTGCATAGGTACTCTGCAGTACAGTGCAGCATATAATGTTATCAGTGCATAGGTACTCTGCAGTACAGTGCAGCATATAATGTTATCAGTGCATAGGTACTCTGCAGTAATTATACAGTGCAGCATATAATGTTATCAGTGCATAGGTACTCTGCAGTACAGTGCAGCATATAATGTTATCAGTGCATAGGTACTCTGCAGTAATTATACAGTGCAGCATATAATGTTATCAGTGCATAGGAACTCTGCAGTAATTATACAGTGCAGCATATAATGTTATGAGTGCATAGGAACTCTGCAGTAATTATACAGTGCAGCATATAATGTTATCAGTGCATAGGAACTCTGCAGTAATTATACAGTGCAGCATATAATGTTATCAGTGCATAGGTACTCTGCAGTACAGTGCAGCATATAATGTTATCAGTGCATAGGTACTCTGCAGTACAGTGCAGCATATAATGTTATCAGTGCATAGGTACTCTGCAGTACAGTGCAGCATATAATGTTATCAGTGCATAGGTACTCTGCAGTACAGTGCAGCATATAATGTTATCAGTGCATAGGTACTCTGCAGTACAGTGCAGCATATAATGTTATCAGTGCATAGGAACTCTGTAGTACAGTGCAGCATATAATGTTATCAGTGCATAGGTACTCTGCAGTACAGTGCAGCATATAATGTTATCAGTGCATAGGTACTCTGCAGTACAGTGCAGCATATAATGTTATCAGTGCATAGGAACTCTGCAGTACAGTGCAGCATATAATGTTATCAGTGCATAGGTACTCTGCAGTACAGTGCAGCATATAATGTTATCAGTGCATAGGTACTCTGCAGTACAGTGCAGCATATAATGTTATCAGTGCATAAGTACTCTGCAGTACAGTGCAGCATATAATGTTATCAGTGCATAGGAACTCTGCAGTAATTATACAGTGCAGCATATAATGTTATCAGTGCATAGGAACTCTGCATTAATTATACAGTGCAGCATATAATGTTATCAGTGCATAGGAACTCTGCAGTAATTATACAGTGCAGCATATAATGTTATCAGTGCATAGGAACTCTGCAGTAATTATACAGTGCAGCATATAATGTTATCAGTGCATAGGAACTCTGCAGTAATTATACAGTGCAGCATATAATGTTATCAGTGCATAGGAACTCTGCATTAATTATACAGTGCAGCATATAATGTTATCAGTGCAGAGGTACTCTGCAGTACAGTGCAGCATATAATGTTATCAGTGCATAGGAACTCTGCATTAATTATACAGTGCAGCATATAATGTTATCAGTGCATAGGAACTCTGCAGTAATTATACAGTGCAGCATATAATGTTATCAGTGCATAGGTACTCTGCAGTAGAGTGCAGCATATAATGTTATCAGTGCATAGGTACTCTGCAGTAATTATACAGTGCAGCATATAATGTTATCAGTGCATAGGTACTCTGCAGTACAGTGCAGCATATAATGTTATCAGTGCATAGGTACTCTGCAGTAATTATACAGTGCAGCATATAATGTTATCAGTGCATAGGAACTCTGCAGTAATTATACAGTGCAGCATATAATGTTATCAGTGCATAGGAACTCTGCAGTAATTATACAGTGCAGCATATAATGTTATCAGTGCATAGGAACTCTGCAGTAATTATACAGTGCAGCATATAATGTTATCAGTGCATAGGAACTCTGCATTAATTATACAGTGCAGCATATAATGTTATCAGTGCATAGGTACTCTGCAGTACAGTGCAGCATATAATGTTATCAGTGCATAGGAACTCTGCAGTAATTATACAGTGCAGCATATAATGTTATCAGTGCATAGGAACTCTGCATTAATTATACAGTACAGCATATAATGTTATCAGTGCAGAGGTACTCTGCAGTACAGTGCAGCATATAATGTTATCAGTGCATAGGTACTCTGCAGTACAGTGCAGCATGTTTACTAGTGGTAATTGCAGGTGGGCAGGTTATCTGCTTGAGAACTAGTCCTCCTGAAGATTGATAAAATGTCCCGTTACACATGCTATTATCAGTCAAGGTATAATAGGAAAAGGAAAAAGGTCATCCTGCCTCCAGGTTCATGTGTTTTATGACACCACTGATTTACTATGTTGTTTAGAGCCACCGCTTTCGTATGTTATAGCACGCTAAACCAGTATAGCTATTATAATAAATTAGATTAACACATTAGCAGTCAAGAATTTGAGTTGATAATGGAAATCTATAGAAAAAATCATTATAGAAACATCACTGCTTTTGTAGGAAGCAGTAATGTTAGGGTCTATAATTACATGGGGGGGCAGTAAGATGTGTCTTTGCCTGTGTAGCCAAAACTCCTAGTGCTGGCCCTGACCACAAGCAGCAGCTGACGTTGGCAAAACATGGAACAGTTTTCAAGTGCTGACAATGATACTTGCTATGTCATGGTGGAATAAGTCCAAGGGGCCAATTTATCATCGGTCTGTCCGACATGATTCGCTCAACGGATCATGTCCGACAGATATCGATGAATGCTAACAGCATACGCTGTCTGCATTTATCATTGCACAAGCAGTTCTGGTGAACTGCTTGTGCAATGCCGCCCCCTGCAGATTCTCACCCAATCGGCCGCTAGCAGGGGGTGTCAATCAGCCCGATCATATAGGATCGGGCAGATTGATGTTCGCAGCCTCAGAGCTGGTGGACAAGTTATGGAGCAGCGGTCTTTAGATCGCGGCTTCATAACTGCTGTTTCCGCCGAGCCTGAAGGCTCACGCAGAAACAGGGGCATCAAGCTCCATTCAGACCTTGATAATTCAGCGCGATGTATGTGGAAGCATTTGTTGTCTTGATCAGTAACTTATATTTAACCCATGACTAACAAAATATGAAGTGAGACGCAAGTGAAGGTCTCTTTTGGTTAAACAGAATCAGCTCTTGAGAGCTGCATGTGAACCTTGCATCAGATGTAAATTCCCCAAATTAAAACTAAAAATACATATTACAATTTTCTTTAAAGAGAGAAATAAAGTAACATCTATTATAGGGGGTGCTGTCTTGTAAATTTTATCTGAGAGGCGATCAACCGCTGAAGACTTTGAAAAACTCTGCTCTAAAGACATGAAATACTTTTTTTGCAAACAGGGAAATGCTTCAGATTTACAGTTTTACACTTTTCAATAGCAATCCAACAGTCTTTTATGCTGCTGCTGACTTTTAGCAGTAGCATTAGTTACTACTTGACAGTAAAGTCAAAATTAAACTTTCATGATTAAGAAAGAGCATGCATATTTTATTAACTTATAAATTATTTCTATTACCAAGTTTACTTTGTTTTCTTGTTATCCTTTGCTGATGAGCATACCTAAGTAAGCACAGAAGCAGCAATACACTACTGGGAGCTAGCTGGCTGCACACATATGCCTCTAGTCATAACCTCATCTGATGTTCAACTAGTTCCGAGTAGTACACTGATGCTTCTTCAACCAAGGATGGCAAGAGAATGAAGCAAATGTGATAATAGAATTAAATTGGAAAACTGTAGAAAATGAAATGTTTTATCTGAATGATGAAAGACTGTCTTTTATGGCAGTGTTTTCTATTGTTAGGGGAGAAATGCCTCGTATTTCAGAGCTGGAATTTTACTGAGGTCAGGGCCAGGATGGTTAACTTCAGGATATATTTTTCCTCTGTGAGAAGTAACTAAAAGAGATTTCACCCTGATTGGGTACTACACACATCGATCAAGCATTTGTGTTTCCATCTTTGTTCGTTCTCATTTTAGTGTGTGTCTCTCTTGTTTATATGAGCACCGATGAGTCAGCCAAAATTACTCATAAGTCACTTGTATTTAGGTTGGTATATAACATGCCTCTGAGATACACTATAAAATATTGTCAATTTTCATGGCATTATTTGTATGTGCAGCACAGTACACAATAAAATGTTAACACTTTCATCTGTGTTAGTCCTTGAAGCGCTGGAAATAAAGTTACTAGTCTAGTTTATGAAAAGCCAACCCAGAAATCACATGAGACTATTTCTGATCAGATGGTACATTTGCAAATCTAGAGCTCTATCCTTATAAATAAAATATGACATTGCTATACAATTATCTAATGCTAAATTTTACTTCCCATGCAATAAAGCACACAATTCACACTTCTGCACAGTGCTTTTGGTTTTCCATTCAAAATATATAATAATATATCACTAACCAGTACAGAATGATTAATGAAACTTATATATCATGAATAAAATTCATCACTACAACTTAAAAAATGGGAAATTTGAAAAGATTTATTCCCACCCTTTCATATTTGTGAGTAACAAGCCACTTTCCTTTATAATTAATGGATCAGCATCTATCTTGTAACTGTATCCCTCTCAACAAATAGAACAAGTTCCACTGTGCAGCTTACTGGCCAAAGTCATTCCCAGGGGGGATCAAGGGGAGGGAGAGCAACTGTGCCCCATAGATATTTAGCAGCAGTTACAAGATGGCCTTTCCTGCTTTGTCTAGTATTGTTCTCAACAGCTGTGCTCTCCAGTAACTTAATGTAATGTGTGCCCCTTTTCCTATAGTAAAAAGTATTAAGCATGCTGGGAATTATAGTTCCTATGCATGCATAGGAACTACAATTCCAACCATGCTGTGAATTAATGAAATCCCACTCTCCACAGACAATATTTGGTGGTATTAGGAAGAGTGGAGTTGTGCACATTAATTGGACATTGAGCGCACATCCAATAGCAACAACCCCATCCCTGTGGATTTGGCACCTGATTGAGAAGGTGCAACCAGTGCACCTCCAAATGTGCAACCAGTGCACCTCCATCAGGGCATCTGACAATACAGACATGGCACGAGCTGTGCATTAGCATCCTAGATCCCCAAATAGCAGCATGGCACAGAGCATTGTGGTATAGCTCAGGTACTCGCAGGAATACAAATCCCTTTACCATGAAAAGAAATGTGTGTTAGAAATAGAAACTATATATATATATATACTGTATATCCTGTGCCAATTTTTGTCTTTTTTTTTGTTTTGTATGTGTTACTGTTAATTCGATGCCCTTATGAAATTAACATATACTAAAAATTATCTGCTTTTTTTTTCCAAAAAGGTGCATTACAGTTTGTGACTTATCAGAGGTGCTGTGTGATGAATTCTTGTGGATACAGTTACATAACTTGCTGACAGGTGTTAAAGGCATTTTATAGGCTTTGATTTATCTATGTCCTGCCAGAGATTTAATTTGTACTTTTCTTCTGACCTCTGTTTCTAAACGGTGCTAAAGTATTTAATTTAAGTTGATGTAGTTGAATAAATAATCATCACTACAAACACCATTTTGTGAGTGTATCTATCTGTCTATCTGTCTATACACACAAATGCAGTTCAAGCTCAGTAAATAACCTGAAATGTTACAAAGGTAAGCAGTATACTGCCAGATGATTAAATAGCTAAGTTAAGTTACCAAAAAACAAAAACAAATGTGTGTAGTAAACCATTAAACCTCTAGTGTAGTTACACATGATTTGGGATTGTACCAAAATTCGTCAGATGTGGTATAGGATAAGGTTCTGGGCAGCTAATACTCTTAACCTCCCCCTGCAAGACATTAATCTTTCAATTATAATTTTCCTTTGGGAAAAGACATATAAGCCCGTACATAAAATACTGATTAATATGATCATACTGGCAGTCAGATATCTGTTATTCAGGAAATGGAAACTGACAAATATCCCCAATATCTCTAAAGTTAAAAATCATTTAAAAAAACAATACATATTGGAACAACATAACGTAGACATGAATAACGACAGGGACATATATACTTTCTTTGAAAAATGGTCCTTATTCGTTAAAAGTTTCACCACCAATGAAATAGAACACCTTACTGTATATATACTTTCAGAAATAGTGAAACAGTCTTACTAGGGATCTGGTAACTATCACATTTTTTTCTCTCTCCCCTATCCTCCCCCGGGCCTACCCCTATCCTCCACCGGGCCTACCCCGGGCCTCCCCCGGGCCTTTCCCCCCCTTTTTTTTTTGAGTTATTTTTTTCTTTTAGTTTTTGGAGTAAATTATTTTATTTAGGCTATGACATAAATTTTGCATATGATATATCAAATAGTGTAATGGTTTAATAATGATATGTATTGCATATTCGTAAAAGAAATTGAGTGAGGAGGGATAAGGGGAAGTGACATGGTTTTTGTTGGTTCCAGGTACAATACGAGGCTAGCTCATAGAAGACGGAAGAATTAGAAATCGTGAAATTTATTTTTCTGGTTATGTAAATTTATTTGTGATGTAATAAATGATTTTGGAAACACTAAATGCTTGTATTATTGTAAATTTAACCTCAATAAAAATTAAGGAAGAAAAAAAAACTCTAGTGTAGTGTAGGTCTTTCCTTTAGAGAAATTGCAAAGAAAGCCATGGAGGCCTATTTATCAAAGGTCTGTCGGACCTGATCTGACAGTGTGGATCAGGTCCGACAGACCTCGCTGAATGCGGAGAGCAATACGCTCTCCATATTCAGCATTGCACCAGCAGCTCTTGTGAGCTGCTGGTGCAACGCCGCCCCCTGCAGATTCACGGCCAATCGGCCGCCAGCAGGGGGTTATCAATCAACCCAATCGTACTCAATCGGGTTGAATTGTGGTGATCTCTGTCCGACTGCTCAGAGCAGGCGGACAGGGTTATGGAGCAGCGGTCTTTAGACCACTGTTTCATAACTGCTGTTTCTGGGGAGTCTGCAAGCTCGTGAGAAACACTGGCCCTCAAGCTCCATTCGGAGCTTGATACATGGGCCTCATGGAGTATGTAAGTACAGTTTTTTACACCAACAAAAGGCTCTTGCACACTGGAAGAAACTCTGACAGGAAGAGGTCTGGCAAACCCAAACCCAAAACAGAAGCAGAAGATATGTTTCTGAGAGTCAACAGATTGCATGATAGGCAGCTCACAAGTTAACAGCTTTAAGCACAGCTTGACACTGGTTGAAGCACACAAGTCTCGTTATCAATTTGAAGTGAAGACCTCAAGCTTCTGGTCTGACAAATCAAGTGGCAGTTAGAAAACTGTTGTGTTGCTAAGATGGCATAATAAAAAAAAGTTTCCATGGGCCACAAAGGCCTACTGGAGACTAGAATAAGGTCTTATGATAAATCTAAATTTGAAATCTTCAGTTCGTCAAATACTCATCTTACTTGACATCTCAGCTGCCTTCGACACAGTTGACCACCTCCTCCTACTACAGAACCTTAGCTCTTTTGGCCTCTGTGACACTGCTCTTTCCTGGATTCACTCCTATCTTTCTCACAGGTCTTTTTCTGTGTCATTTGCCAGCGACTCCTCCTCTCCAGTGCCTCTGTCTGTTGGAGTACCTCAAGGATCTGTTCTGGGTTCTTTACTCTTCTCCATTTATACTTCTTCGTTGGGTAAACTTATCATTAGTTATGGCTTCAAATATCACCTCTATGTTGATGACACCCAGATCTACCTCTCCACCCCTGCTCTCTCTCTCCCTCTGTCCATGCTCATGTCAGCAACTGCTTATCTGGTATTTCTTCCTGGATGGCCTCTCACCACCTAAAGATTACCAATGACCAAGACTGAGCTCCTTCTTATCCCCTCTCAAGCTCTACACTGACTTCTGACTTCTCTATCCATGTTGACGGCATCACCATTTCCCCATCGCCCCAAGTCCGCTGCCTCAGAGTTACACTTGACTCAAATATATCCTTTGTCCCCCATAGCCAATCGCTTTCTACATCCTTCCGCAACCATCTACGCAATATTTCAGTGCTAACACCACAAAGCAAATAATCCACTCCCTTGTTATTTCCCAACTTGACTACTGCAATAAACTACTTACTGGCCTTCCTCTTTCCTGAATCTCCCCATCTTCAATCCATCCTAAATGCCTCTGCCAGGCTGTTCCACCTTTCCCGTCGCTCTGTATCTGCTGCACCTCTCTGTGAGTCCCTTCATTGGCTCCCTATTCACAACAAAATTAAATTAAAAATTCTCATCCTTAAATACAAAGATCTCACCAACACCGCTCTCCTCTACCTATCCTCTCTAATAAAAAAGTATACTCCAGCCCGCACACTAAGATCCAACAATGACCTGCTCCTTGCATCCGCGACTATCACCTCTTCCCATGCTAGACTGCAGGACTTCTGTCATGCAGCACCTACCCTCTGGAACACTCTCCCTTGTGCTGTCAGACTTTGCCTTAATCTTTCTTCCTTTAAATGCTTCTGAAGACTTTTCTGTTCAGTGAAGCCTACCACCCAACTCAATAATGAAGTAATTTCACTTACCTAACATTTCCCTTATCTAACTCTGCATTAACATCTTTCTAAATCTTGCAGTCCTCACCTCCTGTTTCTCAACCTCCTACCCTTCTAGATTGTAAGTTCCAACGGGAATAGGGCTCTCAATCCTTCCTGTATGTGTTTGTAAATTTTGTCCTGTTTCTTACAAGTTTTATGTCATTGTTTTATTTAAATGAATTGTATCCATGGACAGCGCTGCAGAATATGTTGGCACTTCATATATAAAGTATAATAATAATAATACAGTTCCAGGGTAAAACTCCACCAAGCTGGTATACGATGAACTGGACAGAAGGGTGAAAGCAAAGCAACTTACAAGCAACACATTTGTGGTAACATCTGCAACATTGTTGGGAAGAACTTTCCAAACTATATTTGATCTTCATTGTAGAATGAATGCCACAAGTGTATTTGGCTACTATGAGGCTCCGAATGGAGCTTGAGGGCCCGTGTTTCTGGCGAGCCTTCAGACTCGCCAGAAACAGCAGTTATTAAGCAGAGGCCTAAAGACCGGTGCTCCATAACCCTTTCCGCCTGCTCTGAGCAGGCGGACAGACATTGCCACAATTCAACCCGATCGAGTACGATCGGGTTGGTTGACACCCCCCTGCTGGCGGACGATTGGCTGCGAATCTGCAGGGGGCGGCGTTCAATGCTGAATACAGAGAGGGTATTGCTCTCCGCATTTAGCAAGGTCTGTCGGACCTGATCCATACTGTCGGATCAGGTCCGACAGACCTTTGATAAATAGGCCTCTATATCTGCAAAAGGTGGCTACTGTGAATAATCAAAAATATAGATTACATTTTGTGAAACATAAAGATTCCATGATTTCTTTTTTATCTGTAACTGTTTAATTGTCCTATGTTTTAACTTCAAAGTATATGAAGACATTAAACCGTGTAAAATTAAATGTATATTAATACACTTTTTACCTTGTATCTAAGCCTCTGCAGACTGTCCCCTTATCTCAGTTATTTTGACAGACTTACATTTCAGACAATTATTGCTGACTCTCAAATAGCTCCACAGGTGTGAGCACAACATTATCCATATGGCACACATGAGCTAACACCCTGTTGCTGTGAAAAACTGTCAAATGCATTCAGATAAGAGGCAGTCTTCAGAGGTTTAGAAATTAGCATGTGAGCCTACCCAGGTTTAGCTTTCAACTAAGAATAACAAGAGAGCAAAGCAAATTTGATGATAAAAGTTAATTGGAAAGTTGTTTAAAATTGCATGCTCTATCTGAATCATGAAAGTTTAATGTCCCTTTAATTTTGGTTCCCCCAACACTTGAAACATTTCTGAAAATGCTACGGGCAATACTAAAATGCCTTCAAAAGAATACAGAACAAGTGAAACAAAAACAAAATCCCTTTATAAAAGATTTAAAAAAAAGAAGTGTTGAAAACAGTTTAGGAGTATAGGAGACACACAGGATACAAGATACAAATCCTCCTCCAGAATGCCCTAGAATGCCCACAGCCAGCCCCAGTAAGATCTCGGGGGTGCCCTTTTCTCTATCCAGCGCGACTGCTTCGCCATAACAAAACCGACATGAAAATATTTTACAATCACAGGCGTTTCTATAAACCGGTTTTGTGTTTACAAATGTTGTGTTTACAAATGTTGGTTTTGCACATTGCTACCAGTTTTCAGTTCATGTGCGAGATATCTTTTATTGGGTACTTCACTAACAATGGGAAATATAGGTGAATTTCATAGCGCTGGTGGAGATCCAAGGACTTTAAGGGACATGAAACCCCCAATCTTTCTTTCATGATTCAGAGAGAGCATTTCATTTTAAACACATTTCTAATATTTTTAATATCACATTTTCTTTGTTCTTTTGCTATCTTTTTTGAAAAGCCAGAAGATAAGCCAGAAGCGTGCACGTGTCTGGAGCACTATTTGGCAGCAGTTTTGCAAGAGCACTAGAGGGCAGCACTATTTCCTGGCACGTAGTTCTCTAGAAACCTACCTAGGTATCAATTCAACAAAGAATATCATGAGAACTAAGACAATTTTGATAATAGTACTCAATTGGAAACAAATTTATTACACTGTATTGTATGCTCTGTCGGAATAACAAAAGGGTATTACATTGTTTTTTAATAGCAAAATGTTCATTATGTTGATGTGTCAGCACAGTCCAGGGGCATACAGATATTATATTATCTGCTGTGGCCAAGTAAGGATAAATGTTATGAACTGCTGCACTGATCAAGCAATCACTGGGCAGGATGCAGCAGGTTCAGGGGATTCGAAGTCTGCAGGATACTCTCCAGACTAAGGGCAGGATTACAAGTCGCGCTGCAAATCAGTTGCGAAAACACCGCACACATTATGGCTTTTTCCTATTTGGGGTTGCACAGCTATCCCAAGTTGCAAAATTACTTATTTTGCGTGCATGGTAAACTGTGTAATCTAAATGGCCAAATCACGTGTGCAGTCATGTATTCCCCATAGAAGTCAATGGAGAAGACAAATAGAAAAAAAACACACGAAACCCCTAAAATATTGCGCAAAATCCATGACGTATTTTGCTCGAAAAGTGTACATGAAAATATGAATATTCCAGAAGGAATGGTTGTAAATCGAAACCGTTGTAAAATGAAACCCATTTTATAATGTAAGTCAATGGGAAGTGAGGGAGTTAGGTTTCAGGCCCCTCTCAAAATTGACATAAGTAACACCTAATACATTATTTTTAAAGCTTTGAAATGAAGACTTTAAATGCTAAACAGCATTATAAACCTAATAAAATAATCACACAACACAGAATATATAATTAAACTAAGTTAAATGAACAAAAACATTTGCTAAACTGCATTATAAACCTAATAAAATCATCACAAAACACAGACTTCACTTGCATTTTTCTGCAAACAGTTCTTTCTATGCATTCCAATCTGGACTGATTTATAGACAGGGAGATCTTGTTCCTATGAAAGCTGCTTGATAGCTCAGGTCTAGCTAGACTAATTAATTCCAGCCTGTTTCTGTGCTTGGCTTTGCATATCTTTGCTGCAACACAAGCGGACAGCTCCACCTACTGGCTATTTTAATCAATGCAATGCTTCTCAATGCTTTTCTATAGTAGTCACATGACTAAAAAAAAAAGGTTGTTATTCTGAAACAGCGCAAATTGAACCGGCTTAAATCGAGGGCCACCTGTATATGTGATGATTTTTGGACTGATATATCTATTTAAAGAGAGATATGTATATTAATATATACAGGTGTATGTCTAGATATCTCGAGATCTATATGCGAATATCGCATTGAAAATACATCTGAGATATTGTTTAATGTGCATAAGATTGTAATGTAAAATATCAGGGCCGCCATCAGGGGGTGACAGGGGTGACTACTGTCAGGGGCCCAATGAGCCAGGGGGGCCCCATGAGTCAAGAACTAAAAAAAAAAAAAAATTTTTTTTTTTTTAATTTTGGCAGCCACCAGTGGGTACTACAGCAGAGTGCTAATTGAGCATGGGAAATGTTATTACAAGGAGTAAAGTATTAGCATTTGAGAGGATTTCTTAGTGTGCACTAAACCACTATGCGCAGTGTGAGACAGACTTGGCACTTTGTTTGTAGAGTGTGTGCCTGAGTCAGACGGCAGATCACTTTCATTTGCAGAGGAGGTAGGACTTACTTAGCAAATGTTTTTTATTTCTTTGTGCAATTTTGGATTGTAACTTCAGTGTGGTAGTAGTTGTTTGGTGGGGCTAGGGGTCCATAAAAACACATTTTTTTTTTAGCAGCAGTGTATTTATGATTATTTGACAATGCTGTAGAAATTCTATATTTAAAACCATGCAGAAATGTTTCCTCCTTAATACACAAATGGTAGATGCCCTTTTGGCAGATATGCATTATATATATATATATATATATATATATATATATATACATATATATATATATATATATATATATATATATATATATATATATATTACATTCCAGTTTACTGCCCCTTTATGCAAGGACTTTCCAGATGCAAGGAGGCATTTTATCTAAGATTTTTACATCTGCATAAAATGTTATACTCTTAGACTAAGATTGCTCAGTGTTTGAAATGAGACAGGTTAACTTAAAACTGTTCAGTTTACACTACAAATTACTTAATTTTGAAATACATACCAACAAGCCTAAATCCTGCATTTAACCAGATCTAATGGTATGAGTACCACAGCTTATGGTCCCACCAAGACCATATAGAGTACAGCATTTTCAAAATCCATAAGTACAGCTGACAGCTGGGAAAATTTGTACACTATATTTGAAGTGGTGCTCTTGGTTGGGGAAAATGGGGACAAAACAAACAAACAAACAAACATATGTCAACCTTTTAAAGGTACTTTTCTTCATCTATCCATCTACCCAGCTCATTAATGTACAATTTTGAATTCACAGAATTATTTTTGTTTGCACATTTACAAATATGATTCTTTAAAAAGTGATCTCTTAATTTCTAAAATATTTTTTATCATGCATGTCACACACTGTTGATTTAGGTGATGCAAGGTGCATAAATGTTTCCTCCTGTGAGTGTTTCTGTGGGTTTCTGTGTTTATGTCTTTGTGCTTTGGTTTGTGTCTCTATGAGTGTGTATGTATTTTTTATCTGTGGGTCTCTCTGTGGGGGTGGGTGTGTATGTCTTTGAGCTTTTTATGTGGGTGTCTCTGTGAGGGTGTGTGTATGTTTGTCTTTGTGTATTTTCTCTGGATGCCTCTGTGAGGGTGGGTGTGTATGTCTGTGTTTTCTGTGGATGTCTCTGTGAGGGTGTGTGTGGGTATGTATGTATGTATGTCTGTGTTTTCTGTGGATGTCTCTGTGAGGGTGTGTGTTTTATGTGGGTGTCTCTGTGAGGGTGTGTGTATGTCTTTGTGTGTTTTCTGTGGATGTCTCAGTGAGAGTGTGTGTATGTATGTCTTTCTGTGTTTTTATGTGGTTGTCTCTCTGTGTGTGTGTTTTTCTGTGTGTTCTGTGGGTGTCTCTGTGTGTGGGTGTATGTCTCTGTGTGTTTTCTGAGGCTGTCTCTGTTGGTGTGTCCTTGTGTGTATGTGCAAGTTTGAGTTTGTGTGTGTGTGTCCATTGTCTGTTCCTTTTTAGGACATTTTGACCTTACTACTAATTATTCACATCTTTCTACAGACTTTGAGACTAACAAGACCTTTCCGGAAGTAACCAATCCACCATTTAACCTTTAAATTATTGTTTAGGCAGGTCAGGGCCCTTCCTTTCAGCCACTGCATGCTGTTGTCATAATTTAGTTGTCATCTTCCTTTACAAAAAGATAATCAGAACTCCATATTTTGTTTTCTAAATCTCCTTTTTTTTATTTACAAAACTATAGTTTACCTCATTACTTGTCAGGTCAATGTAAACAAGTGCTAAGTGTCTGTTTGGGTGTCTGTGTCTGAGTGTGTTTCTTTGCGTGTCTGCTAGAGTGTCTATATGTGAATCCTTATGTGTGAGTGTGTGTGTGTGTTTCAGTGTATGAGTGAGTCTGTGTGTGTGTATGTTACTACCTTTACAACATTTCCAAGTTTAAATAGACAATTAAGAATAAAGTTCATATACGTTTTAGTCACTTGGTCAAAAATTGCACATGTCAAAAGAGGGGGGGGGGGGCCGTGATCAATGGATGAGTCAGGGGCCCCGAAATTCCTAGTGGCGGCCCTGTAAAATATTTTCCTCATCTCCATAGTTAAACATATGTCTACTATACATATAAATGCGTTTCTCTATGTATGTGTATCTATGTCAATGTAAAATTCCTGCCTCTAACACCCAAAATCTCCTATCTTTGAGCCCTTATAACTTTTAGCTAATATTTTTTTTAATCATTTTTATTACACAGTTAATATGAGCGTAACTGTATTTTGTAATGTATTTTTGAAGTGTTTCGTGAAACATTTATGTTGTGCAAAACCATTACGACAGCTCTTCAAGCGCGGAAAGGATTGCTGCGGAAAAAGGCAAATGCGCACGCTCAATCATGATTTTTCAAAACTTGTAATAGCTGCGCAATGGAAATTGATTGCAAAAAGTCCACATCTCACAGAAAACTCATAACGCACAACTTGTAACCTTACCCTAAATGTATTGTTATACTCACACCATATAAACAAGGCACCAGTATTAAAAGATACATGAAACCCAAACTTTTTCTGATTCAGATGGAACACACAATTTTAAACAACTTTCTAGTTTACTTCTATTATCTAATTACCTCATTCACTTAGTATCCTTTCTTGGAAAGCACACCTACGTAGGCTCAGGAGCTGGGATCTAGCAGCTGATTGGTGGTTGTGCCTCTTGTCATTAGTTTACCAATGTGTTCAGCTAGCTCCCAGTAGTGCTGTACCTTCTACCAAGAGAATAAAGCAATTTTGATAGTACAAGCACAAGTTCTATCTGAATCGTGACAGAAAAAAACCATTTTATTTCATATTTACATTGCAAATACGTAAATGAGTCGTGTTTTATTAACACACATAGCATAATACTGTCTGCTTTAGATGAACAAACTGACACTAAATGAATTAAAGGTGTGTTCCCGTCTTTTGCACTTTTTTTTACTAAATATCCACTTCCTGGCTCCATCTTATATTACAAACCTCCTACACTGCGCAGGTTTAATATTTTTTTAATAACTAAATATTATTGTTACTGATCAGCAATAGTACAGATTGCAGCGATGATCACACAAGCATGAGATCACTTTGAGAATTTCATATAAAAGCTTGAGTTCTGCATAGTAAAACAACTTTGCAATATACTTTAATTTTTTTATGTTGCCCCCCTTTTAAGCTCTGAAGATTGTGCTTTTCTATTTCTCCGAACTAAAAAAAGAGCACACTGCAGACTTATCAAGACTAACTCTGCTACATAGTTATCCCTAATTGGTTTTAATTAAAAAGAACTGTATAAAAATGATCTTTATGCTAGCATAATGACAGGGGCTCAAACTCAGATCGCCTCCTCAAAATTAGCAAACTCCACCCACCAACAATTGCAATAAACAAGATGTTTGTTTTAAAAATGTTTACACTTGGCTGATATATTATAGCAAAACAACAGCAATTTCTTCTAATTACAGGTTGTCTACCGTCCCTTTAATAGGCTAAGAGAAGATGTTTCTAAGAAGTAATGGCAGAGCAGTCACATGATTTAGATAAGCATTAGATAAAATTGTGTTTCATCTTGTGTCATCATCAGATATCAAAGATAACAAACTTAAAATCTCATTAACCCATGATTGATATAACATATCTCTTTATCTTCCATGCATGTGCAGATGTCAGAAGGTTCATTTTGTGCCCAAGAAGCTATGATGAGTAGACTGTGAGGCTGATTTATGTAGCTGCGAATGCAGCTGTTTACGCGTGAGCCTCCAGAAACATAAATCTTAAGACCACTGCTCCTTAACTTGTCAGTCACCTCTGAGGCGGCAGACAGCAATTATCCCGATTAGATACAATCAGGATGATTGACACCCCCTGCTAGCAGCCGTGAATTTGCAGGGGGTGGCATTGCACAAGCATTTCACACTAAATGCTTGTGCAATGATAAATGGCGACAGCATATGCTGTAGGCATTTATCGATCCGCCCACATCTTCATAAATCAGCCCCTATGTCTGATAAATGGACTCGCTCAACCTAAGGTGTAAAAGCACATAATGTTTATTTAAAGTTCCATAGGCAAGGTCTACAATGTGATGTGTTTACATTTGTCAGCTATAGTTATAAACTTGTGATCATAACAGTGTTACAGCTAGATTACAAGTTTGTGCGTTCGTCTTTTAACGCTGAAAATATTATAGTAGTAGTATTTTCAGTGTTAAAACAGCACCACAGCCATTACGAGTCTTTTCGGTATAGGTGTATTGCAAGCCTTTTACCCTGTAACACAACATCAGTACCGCACTCATAAAAATGACGTTTTTTTCATGGGATTCCCATAGCGCTGGTATTACGAGTTTTGCGTTCTGGCTGAAAAGCAAGCCTTACATTCTAAAACAACAAGGTCCGTAATGCCATCTAAAGTCAATAGTTATGATTTTTACGCTACAAATTTGTAACATAAAACTCATAACTAAATTGCTACAAAGTACACTAAACACCCATAAACCACCTATTAACCCCTAAACCCTCCCGCATCACAAATACTATAATAAATGTATTAATCCCTAATCTGCTGCTCCTGACATCGCCGCCACTAAGAAAATGTATTAACCCTATTCCGTTGCTCCCCAACATCGTCACCACTATACTAAAGTTATTAACCCCTAAACCGCCGCCCTCCCACATCGCAAACACTATTTAAATATTATTAACCCCTAATCTGCTGTCCGCCCACACTAAACTAGTAACCCCTAAACCTAACGTTATATTAAAATTACAATTTCCCTATCTTAAATTAAATTAAAACTTACCTGTCAAATTAAAAAAACTAAGTTTAAACTAACTACCAATTAAATAAACTAAACTACATATTAAAAACATCCTAACACTACTCTAAAAATTACAAAGTATCTAATTACAAAAAAAAAATTACAAAAAATAACAAACACTAAATTATGGAAAATAACAAACTGTCAGGGTTTTTTCCCTGCTTTGTTTGCCATGTGCTGCTGGCAGCCATTTTACTCACCTTTCTTGCTGAATCTGGTTCAGAGTGTGTGATGCTGCTCATTTCCTGCACTCTCTCTTATGGTCAGACTGTTGTACATCATCCATGTGAGTCAGGTTGCAGTCTCAGAATTGTGATGTCATCACTTATTATATAAAGGGCCTCTGTTCAGTATGCTTTGCCCTTGCGTTGTCTCAGACCTGTTTGTGATGTCAGGGTACCTGTAAATAACATTAAATAAGCAACAGATATATCAGATATTTGATATTTCATTTTGTAGCTATAAATCCAATGTGAGATGGGTTTTGGCTGGGTGAGACACCCCCTGCTTCCTGATAACAATGCATCCAGGTGAGAACAAAGAAATTAAGCTTTTGGTCAGTTAATGAGAACTGGTTTTAAAACCCAAGAAAGTAATAATTAACATTTACTTGATGATCAAATGTTAGACCACCAACCTCTGTTGTAGATGAAGTTCTGCACTATTTCATGATAAGCTAACATATTATGAGCTAATGGACAGTTACTTCAAAGCGAAATTAGCATTTTAAAACCCCTCAGATGTATATACCAAGATGAGTGATAAACTTATAAGATATGGCCTAAGTATATGCAAAGATATGGGGCCCCTATTGTGTTTGAATCCACAAATTCTAGACAATGGAAGTTTGGCCAGGCAAAAACACATGTTACAGTGTAGCTATTTGAATGAAAATTTTTTTTTATATGCAGCTGGTATAAATTTTGCTTCTTGTGGAACAATGTGTAAAATGCTGGGTTTTATATGAATATAAGGGGATACTCAAAATGAATATATATATATATATATATATATATATATATTCAGACACATATTAAACATGAACATGGAAACCTAAAAGTTGACATTCCAGCATGTCTTAACCTATATATATATATATATATATATATATATATATATATATATATATATATATATATATATATATATATATATATATATTAACATATAATGCTTTAAGGTTTTAATATGACCAATGTTAATAATCTATTTATTTATTTTCCAGGCATATAACAAATACGCGTGTGGTTGTCCCAATTAGAGGTGCACTGAATATGAAATATGCTATGGTCTTATATGGAAATAACCAAATGCTATTTTTAAATGGGTTTTAAGAGAATAATAAGCAGTATAAATTATTTATTAATATGATTATTAAAAACATACTGTGTTTGATATTGAAGTGATCAGAGAAGATAGCACTATATGATCCTATGAATATTAAACACATAGTTTATTAATATCAAATTATAATATACATATTAAAAAGTAAAATTACAACTTCTTGTATAGAAATTTTTGAATTAAACTGTTTTTCTCTGTCTGCTGCCCCCGGTGTTGCCATGCGAGAATTACAGCCAAAAGATTTGACTGTTAACAAAGATGCATTGCCAGGGAACCAATAAAGGGCCAATCCGATAAGACCTCCCAGGTGTCCAATGAGATGTTCAGCTTTGAAGGGCCTCCCAAACAATTCACCAATGATGGCACAGAACAAAAATGGGTGGGGTTATATCACATAATTTAACCCCAAGCATAGAGAAAAAAAGAGGATTTTGGCTGCTTAATTTTTGGCTGCTAGATTCTTGGCTGTGAACTTTTTGCTGAAACCCTGGATGGATAACTGCTGCGTGGGGACACATTTATTATGAGCAAAATAGCTACTTTTTCTTCTCACATTGCAAAAATACTCCTTTTGTATTCTGAGGTGAATTGAACTGGAAGCTGAATATCGATTTTGTAAAGTATAAGAGGTTGCTAAATATAAGTAATATTCAAATCAAAGGTATTTAGTAATTATAATCAAATAGCAGGTCTAAAAGAACAAATTGTATTTTAACCTTGTGTTTCATAGTCCTGTACAGTGTTAAGCTTGTCTTTTGTATGCTAAGTAATTTATCTTTGCAAATATATAAATATATTTTAGAATTCGTCTTAACCGTAGGTAAATAAGAACTTATTTCAACATAGATAAATTGGCATTTAAACTGACTGTTTACATTAAGAATATATATAACTTCTGGTGTTTTAATTAGAGTGTATATTTTTCTATTGTTTAATTAAGCATTGTTAAAGTATAATTCTGAATGCTAGTGGCTTACATCTTGCTATCTTATTGTGATATTTTAATGAAACTCAATTGTGAATAAGGCTAGTTCTAAAGGTAAATTTTATGATCTTTGCATAGCATATTATAATAGTTAACGTGTATAGTTTTGATACATATCTGGTTTTCTACAAATATATTTCAATGTGTCTATACATTTTAACTAATAAAAAGAATTTAGGAATTTACATTAATTTTATTGTCTTGGTATATGCATTTTATTGGGGGTTTATTTTAAAGAATAACTATTAAATATATTGTATTATAACCCAGCCATATACTGACATATTATTTGGAGGCACTTGCACAAGATATTATTAATATTTATCACATTGATATAATATATTTGTAGTAAATAGAAATTATTATGAAAAAAAATAATCTAATTTTTTATTATTATTAAAAAAAATAATTATTGTGATTAAATATTTCAAAGGTATATTAATATCTTGAAATATTATTAAAAAATAATTTTGAAAAATTGATGAAATATTAATTTTTCATATTTCAAAATTAAAGGGACAGTCTAGTATAAATTAAACTTTCATTATTCAGATAGGAATTTTAATTATAATCAACTTTCCAATTTACTTTTATAATCAAATTTTCTTTTTTCTCTTGGTATTCTTAGTTTAAACTAAACATAGTTAGACTCATATGCTAATTTCTAAGCCTTTGAGGGCTGCCTCTTATCACATGCTTTTTAAATCTCTTTTCAACACAAAGAGACAGAAAGTACACGTGGGCCATATAGATAACACTGTGTTCAGGCACAGGGGGTTATTTAAGATTTAGCACAATACAATGCAAAATTTAAGACAAAAGATAATAAACAGTCACAATCATGTGATCAGGGGCCTGGAAGAAGGTTCCTAGATACAAGGTAATCACAGAGGTAAAAAGTATATTAATATAACTGTGTTGGTTATGCAAAACTGGGGAATGGGTAATAAAGAGATTATCTATCTTTTAAAACAATAACAATTCTATGGTAGACTGTCCCTTTAATATTAATATTTTTGAAAATATAATTTTTTTTTCTCTCTTATTGGTCAAAATTGTATTAGCGTTTTTATCTTATTAAGTACAACACTAAAATAGCTATATCTTCAGCAAAAAGTAACACTAGAGTTTCTGTATATGATGAAAATGTGCCCTCCCCAAGATTCTTTGTTCATGAAATGTCTCAGGCAGAAACTCTTAGATTCAAAGCTATGAGCCACCTCGTGAGCAAGCTTGATATTGGGGACGATGTCTCCATGTATATTAAGGGGTGTAAAGCTAAGGCCAAAGATTTAGTTAAAGATTTGTGGGTTAAAGATGGTGAATTATACCAAAATTTATTGCAACTTAGTAAATGCACGGAATTTAGAGGGCGTGATGAATTAATTTTCAAAACTTGGCTGATCCTAATGTATTTGAGCTGTGAGATGTCTAGCCAAATGGCAGGACAAGACAGACAATTAGGAAAGCTAAGGGATGAAAATTATTCATTACGAGAATTTGAAGAAGCCTTTATTAATGGAAAGGTAGAGGTTCTAGAAGCTAATAAAAAGATTTTTGCCTTAAATAAATATAATCAGAAATTAGTGGCTGAATTTAAAGCTTTAGAAGAAGACTATGAAAAATGCCAAAATGAAAATAAAACTTTAAAAGCTAGATATCGTGGGGCTGAGTAATAACACTAATTCTGAAATTATTAACTCAATTAAGGACTGGGTCAGAAATGAGTTTCAAAATACCAGGCAGGAGGATAGACAAAAGTACCCAAATTATAGCCCTAATTCAGGCCCAGAGATAACTTTTCCCCTTAGGCAATTACCTAACTCTGGAGGACAAGATGATTATTACACCTCAGAGGAAGAGGTCAGTTAGTATAGCGGGTCAGAAGGGGGGGCTAGCTTCTCAGACAGCCCATATAAAAATGCATGTGTGAAATTTCAGCATAGTAAAGATAGGACAGATAAAAGGTGCTCTAACTCAAACAATAAGTTCCCAATGAAATCCAGTAATGCACTTAATAAAGTGTATAAAACCCCTACAATAATTAAATTCCTAAAGAACACAGTACGCCCATTTTTCAATAGGGGGACCACTTCCATAATTGACCACTTAGAGGACTTTGAAAATGCTTTATCTATAATGAATGTTACAAGTGAGCAGTTAAAAATTGAATTTCTGCCCTGGGTATTTGAAGGTAAATATCACAAATTCTTTGCTTCACTAAAGGATATGAATATTCATTCCTGCAGAAAAGAATTTGGGCAACATTGCACTAAAACTGCAGCAAAAATAGCTGTATAGGGTTTAAAATGTAGTGCAAATCAAAGCCCTATATAATTCCTTTCTGTACTGAAAAGTGCGTACAGTATGGCTGAAGATAATCTCATATTTGAATGCTCAGAATTTGTGAATTTATTTTTTTAAAGCACTGCCCGCGCCCATCAAACTTAATTTAGCTAAAGATTTTGATAAGAACTGCTCATTGGAATGGCTGATCAAAGAGAGTACAAAGTTATACTCTATTCAGCAGTCCGGTGAACAGGGGGTTAAAAGGGAATCAAAACCCAGTCCCAAAATTGTGGCAGGAACTAGGGTGTCACCTAGCCCCCTCAATTTGGAGTCTAAAAAAGAAAACCTATGCAGAGGTGGCCCGAGAAAACAGGCCATCCCCACAAAGTTTTAACTCTGCCCCTTCCCCAACACGGGCTGAGGCGCAGAGAGACTACCCAAAATGCGGGGCATACCCAGGTAAATAATTACTCACAAAGAGAAGAATACCCACAAGATAATAGGTATCCCCGCAAAGGTAGATACAATAAGTGGTGAAAATACTCTCAGGGTAACCAGACACCCCAAGTAAATATTGCTCCCCAAAATACTAACACTGAACGAGTTGAAACCCCATGGGCAACCACGCCACGATAGAAACAGCGGCCCTGATTCTCAGGGGACCCAATGGTCCAGGAATCACTACTATGGGGCATCAAGAGATAGGCCCAGGGGTAGAGGTAACTTGTACGATCAAGTAGATCAGCTTAGTACCCAGCTAATTCGGTTGAGCAAACAATTCGGTAATATGAGTCAAGCGTTTACGGCAGCAACCTAACAATCCTTTTTTAGGGGTACAGCCAGTGGCCAGCAGTGGACCACAGGCACAGTCATAAATACTGCAGGATCACCTGAAAGGGAGGGAAGAGATATACCAAATGAAATGATAAATTTCAATAATGGTACTAATCATGTTCTCTCCCCACAGACCGGAAACGGACGATTTAGCTGTGATGACCAGCAACCTCGGCCTGAAAGCTCTAACCAATCTCTTCCTTTGCAGCATTCTCTTAACCTTATTTCCACAGATGCAGTACACAAGAACCCAGTCAGCCCCATTATAGAGGACATGAATGGTAAGAATGAAGTTTCTTCTGCATCAGATAACACGGCGGATTCAGGTAACACGTGGTGAAGCCCACAGATGTATGATAATGCCAATTTTATGTGTGAAATGGTAGAAACTACAGGGAGATATTATGTATTAGCTGAGCTGCAGGATTCAGTCTCCAATCCTATCATGGGATTAATTGATACTGGTTCTCAGACAACTATTTTATCCCACAAGTACTACACACAGCTAAATGAGCTAACACCCCACAAACCTAAAATAAAGGAATTTGATGGTTCACTAATAGGTGTTGGGGGTGACTCTCTAAAAGTCTACATTACGGCATGGTTAAAATTTAAAATGGGGAACAGGGTCATAAGACACCCTGTCATTATAGTGGATCTGCCAACTGATCGTTTAATCATTGGTAGTGATCTCCTGAAGTGATTAAGCACCATAATTGATTGCATAAATAATGTAATTTGGTCACAAGTAAAAAGACCTATCAATGATGAGAAATCCGATATATCTCGCACCCGACATAACTATCATATGGAGAAGCCAGATGCTGTGGAGATTCATTTCAGGAATGACTCTGTACCTGAAGTAACTATCCTGCAGATAGATGATCAGAATCCTTTAAGTGACTCTGATACTTTAAAATTTTCGCTTGGAAAGATAGTGAATATTTCCTTAGACGCAATATATTAACCATATCTCTCCACAAGGGGGATCATAAAATCCCTAAGGGGGAAGGGGAGGCTACACTCAATACCTCACAGGAATTGAGAAAGTTAAGGATGATCTATTTATCCCTATGCAAGTGCATGACCTTGGTAAAACCAAGTATGATAAATTGAACTTAAAACAGGAAGCTAGCTATATAAGCAAAGGCTTATTAGCGCAGATAGCTGAACCTAAGGTGATTAAATATCTTTCTCCCCAAGACCAGTGTCCGTGGCCTGGATGACAGGTTTGAAAGCTATAATATCACAGCTAAATGTTTATTATCTATCTCTATAGGTAATAAATCAGCAAAGCACCTGTTTCTAGTTTTAAATACTCCCCATAATCAAATATACGTTGGCAATGATCTCTTACATAGATATGCCATACAAATAGATTTGATTAATGCTTGCCTCTGGAGCAGGTTAAAGGGGAACCCTGAAATATTTCAGGATGAAAACGCAGCCCTGAAATCAAACCAGCAATTGCCATATGCTGTGAATATGCAGGTGTCTAACAATGTTATAATTCCTGCTGGGGCTAATAAATTTCTCTTACCCTTACAGGTAAAGAGAGGTCAGAAATTAAAAACTTCTGAAACACTAATTTGCCTCTCCCATATAATACAAAATCTGGGTATCACAATGACCTATACTCCTTTGGTAAATATTGGAACTATTCCAATACATGTTATTGTGCATAACATGACCCCAAAGGATATAATCTTATCCAAGGGAACTACCATAGGATATGCGCTGGAATCAAGTTATTACACTTTTGGATTCCAGAATAATGTAATTGGGCTAATACCTGAAGGATACTTAACTGAAGAACAATTAATAGAACAAACCTTTGCATCTATGCCAGAGGGTCTATTTACTATTCAGTCTATTTATCCATTCAGCTCAGAGGAAGGCATCTGTAAAATTGAAGAAGCATCCCTGGTGTTTGATCAACCGATTAAACAGCAAGAATACCCCAATACCCAATAATCAAGGGGATCTCACCTCTAGATTGGAAGAAGCCTATGAAATAGGACAGCCTGAAATCTTTCCAGGAAATAGTCAAAGAGCAAATATCCTTAGCTAGAGGCTGTTCCAGTGATCATGAACGCCAAGAGCTACGAGAGCTCCTGATGGAGTACAAGGATATTTTTGCTAGGGATTCTTATGACTGTGGGACTACAGACTTGCACATTCCAAGAATCCAAACAGATCCCAATGCACCACCCGTCTTTGTTAAACAATACAGACTTCCTTTAGCCTCATATGATTCTCTCGCAGAAATCATAAGAAACTTGGAAGAAAGAGGTATTATCAGACATGTGCACAGCTCTTATAATAATCCTATTCTAGGTGTTCTTAAGCCCAATAGACAATGAAGTTTGTGTGCTGACTTAAGGCAGCTAAACAAACAAGTGTACATGTCTGGCTGGCCTGTGCCATGTATTGACCAGTGCCTAGCGCAGATGCAGGGATCTAAAATATTCACTGCCATTGATTGTGCACAGGGATATTGGACCATTAAGGTACATGAGGAGGACCAGTATAAGCTGGCATTCTCATTCCAAAAGGTCCAGTATGCATTTTAGAGACTTCATTTTGGATACAAAAATTCTGGGCATGAATTTGCTGTATTCATGCATAAGGCTATGCCTGATGCACTGAAAAGGGGGACCTTATCTTATGTTGATGATGTTTTAATCAAAAGCACAGACTTTGAAAAACACATCGCAGAGCTTAAACATGTCCTCAGCCAACTTAAAAGGGCAGGTGTCAAATTATCCCTACAAAAAGCTCAATGGTGCCACACTCGTGTAAACATCTTGGGACATGAAGTTACTTCTGAAGGGTTAAATCCTCAGAAGAAAAAGGTGGAAGCTATAGTAAATTCTAAAAACCCAACTAACTTAAAGGAATTGAGATAATTCCTGGGTATGACAAATTATTCTTGCAAATTCATTGATAATTATGCAGAATTAGCTACACCACTACTACTTCTTCTAAAGAAGGATGTGAAATGGCACTGGAGTGAGTCTCAAGAGACAGCCATCAAGGAGCTGAAGAGGAAACTCATTCAAGCACCTTGCTTAGCGTACCCTGAAGGTGGTAAACCTTTCTTTTTAGAGACAGGTTACACAGACATAAGCATGATTGCTGTTTTATACCAAAAGCATGATCATTTAGGCAAAGTCATTGCTTATGCGAGCAAAACTCTATCCCCAGTAGAAATAAAATTTTGCCATTGCGAAAAAGCCCTCTTATTTACTGTATAGGCTCTACAAAATTTCCGCAGCTACATACAGGGCGAGAAAATTATTGTAGAAACGGCCCACCAGCCTTTGCTATATCTGCAAAGTGAGAGAATAAGAGATGGGAATTTGTCTAATAGCCGCATAACAGCTTGGACTCTTTCCTTACAAGGCTGGCCTTTAGAAATTCGCTACAAGCAGAATAAAAAGAATCCAGTCACACAGGGGCTTGCTGAGCTCCACGACTGTACTGCTAAGGATCCTGGGGAAGAATTATCAGACGATGATTTCCTGGAGGAACAATAGCTTTTCCTGTATAAGATATACAATGAGGACCTTTGTCAAACATTACCTTGAGTATATGTTGATGGTTGTTCTTACCATGCCACTATTGAAAATGAGCCCAGATTAGTCGCTGGCATTGGTATAACTTGGGCAAATGGATTCCCAAATACTTCTAATGGTTTCAACATTGGACCAAGATCCATTCAAGTTGCAGAACTAACTGCTGTTCTTAAAACCATTGAGATGGCTATTGAACAAGGTATTCAGGAATTTGTGATCATAACTGACTCAAATTATGTGCGTGACAGTTTTTTTTAATACTTGCCAACTAGGAAAAGGAATGGCATGCAGAAAAGTAACAACAAACCAGTCAAGCATGGCAAGTTGTTCTGCGAGATTGATAATCTGGGGGTATCCAATGATTTAACCATACACTGGAAAAAGACCAAGGGTCATTCCAAGGTTCTAGGTCCTGATAAGGAAGGCAATGATCTTGCTGATTCATTAGCCAAACAAGGAGTCATAACTCGAGAACTCCTTAATATTGACCACTTCATGGGTGCAATTCAGATAGAAGCCATTACCAGAAACCAGGCTAAACAACAGAGTGAGCCTAACCTGGTACAATGGAGTCAGGATTCTCCTAGTGAGGACCTGATCACTAGTCAAAAAGAAGACCCCGTTGTAGGCATCTTCTATAAACACATAGAAGATACTGAATGCAACCCCATCTCAAAAGATGATTGTATTGGCAAAGAAGATCTCAGAATCTTAATGAAGTCCAGATCACAATTCAAGTTACAGGATGTTTTGTTAATTAGATCCTCCAAAACTGGCATCCAGCAATGGGTAGTACCCTCCAAGTTCAGAGGTCTCATGCTTCAACATGCCCATGATGCTCCCACATCTGGCCATCATGGTTCCAAACTCACGTATGAAATATTGTGTGATTATGCCGTTTGGCCACACATGTTGAAAAATGCTCAAACCTACTGTCAAGGTTGTCTAATCTGTCCACAGTTCCAACTCACTGCGCCAATGCATAGAGCGCCATTGCAGAAAAGGGGGATGGTAATGCCATGGTCAGATATACAAATTGATTTTATTGGCCCAATAACCAGGTCATCAAGAGGTAACAAATACATGTTAACAATGACATGCCTGTTCACTAAATGGGTAGAGTGCATCAGTACACCTAACAATAGTGCTGAAACATGCGCAGCTTTGCTCATCAACCACGTGTTTTCCAGATTTGGTTTGTCCCAAAGAATCAAATCAGATCGGGGAACCCACTTCACTAGTGAAGTGATGACCACAATATGGAAAATACTAGGGGTTAAAAGAAAGCTCCATATTGCATATAGAGCTGCCTCAAGTGGTGGTGTAGAGTGTTACAACCAGTCCATTGTGAAAATCCTCAAAAAGTTTGTGAGTGAAACTAGTAAAGACTGGGATGTAAAACTACCTCTAGTCCTAATGGCATTAAGAGCAACTCCAAGTAGTGCTACCAAGATGTCACCTTTTGAATTGATGGCTGGTAGAAGAATGGTTCTACCTCAGCATCTACTGTACCATACATCAGATCAGAACTTGATAAATGCTGCCAATACACATCAATATGTGGAGAACCTAAGAAAGCACCTGCAATATGCCTTTGCATTTGCTCAAAGGAACTTAGAAAAGGCTGCAACTGCCACTAAAACCTATTATGATCTCAAAACATCCAAAAAGGAATATGAAATAAATGATAAAGTTTATCTTTATAACTTTGGAAGAGATCAGGTGAAGGAGAAGAAATTTCTTCCATCATGGAAGGGTCCATTTGTCATCACTGACAAAATATCTCCAGTTGCCTATAAAATTAGGATACCCAAAAATGATAGTTTTATGGATAAGTGGGTCCACATTAATCATTTGTGAGCGTGCCATCCTAGATCCCAACTACAAGTCATAGAGGGAGAATGAAGTGTCATATCCCCAAATGCACTAAAGAAATATTGTAGTTTAAAGATGCCTAGCTGATGAGCATGAAGGCTCAAAAATGACGGACTCTCTCCATAGAAGACTGTCTATGATGCATACGGTCAACATCCTCACCAAGTACCAATTCCAATACATGTGTCCTACATCTATTTAAAATTGGAAGGGGGAATTATGTCAGGGTACCTGTAAATAACATTAAATAAACAACAGATATATCAGATATTTGATATTTCATTTTGTAGCTAAAAATCCAATGTTAGATGGGTTTTGGTTGGGTGAGACACCCCCTGCTTCCTGATTACAATGCATCCAGGTGAGAACAAAGAAATGAAGCATTTGGTCAGTTAATGAAAACTGGTTTTAAAACCCAGGAAAGTAATAATTAACATTTACTTGATGATCAAACCTCTGTTGTAGACGAAGTTCTGCACTATTTCCAGATAAGCTAACATATTATGAGCTAACAGACAGTTACTTCAAAGCGAAATTAGCATTTTGAAACCCCTCAGATGTATATATCAAGATGAGTGATAAACTTATCAGACATGGCCTAAGTATATGCAAAGATATGGGCCCCCCTATTGTGTTTGAATCCACAAATTCTAGACAACTGAAGTTTGGCCAGGCAAAAACACATGTTACAGTGTAGCTATTTGAATTCAATTTTTTTTTATATACAGCTGGTATAAATTTTGCTTCTTGTGGAACAATGTGTAAAATGCTGGGTTTTTATATGAATATAAGGGGATACTCAAAATGAATATATATATATTATTTTTTTTATTTTCAGACACATATTAAACATGAACATGGAAGCCTGAAAGGTGAGATTTCAGCATGTCTTAACCTATATATATATATATATATATATATATATATATATATATATATATATATATATATATATATATATACATTTTAACATAGGATATGACCAATGTTAATAATCTATTTCTTTATTTTCCAGGCATATAACAAATACACGTGTGGTTGTCCCAGTTAGAGGTGCACTGAATATGAAATATGCTATGGTCTTATATGAATAAAAGGAAATAACCAAATGCTATTTTTAAATGGGTTTAAGAGAATAATCAGCAGTATAAATTATTTATTAATATGATTATTAAAAACATACTGTGTTTGATATTGAAGTGATCAGAGAAGATAGCACTATGATCCTATGAATATTAAACACATAGTTTATTAATATCAAATTATAGTATACATATTAAAAAGTAAAATTACAACTTCTTGTATAGAAATTATTGAATTAAACTGTTTGTCTCTGTCTGCTGCCCCCGGTGTTGTGATGCAAGAATTACAGCCAAAAGATTTGACTGATAACAAAGATGTATTGCCAGGGAACCAATAAAGGGTGAATCCGATAAGACTTCCCATGTGTCCAATGAGATGTTCAGCTTTGAAGGGCCTCCCAAACCAATTCCATGATTGAGGAACAGGATCACTGCTTGGATCAATTTGCCCTAGCCCTGCAAACCCTGTTGACTCGCACTGCACATTTGGACCAGAGTGTCCCACAAGTTATGGTTGCTCCAGTTTCCACTGCTGCACCTAGTCCAACCGGGAGCATGTTCGGTTCTGCACCTCTACCTCAGCGTTATGGAGTTGATCCTAATCAGTGCAGAGGGTTTTTGAACCGGGTGGGCATTTACTTTGTGATGTTACCTCAGGAGTTTCCCTCTGACAGAGCTAAGGTGGGATTTCTCATCTCTTTACTCTCTGACACGGCCCTTGCCTGGGCTAATCCCTTGTGGGAGACTAATAAACCTGTGATTTCTAATTACCCTGAATTTGTGGCCTCCTTTCAAAGGCTATTTGATGTTCCAGCTCGCTCCTCCTCTGCTGCCAAACAACTCATGTCCATTCAGAAAGGTACAAGATCTGTTGCTCAGTATGCCATTGAGTTCCGTATGCTTGCCACAGAGGTTGGTTGGAACAATTAAGCCCTTGTTGCCCCCTTCTTTCATTGGCTTTCTTATGTGATTAAAGACGAAGTTGCTGCCAGAGATTTACCAGAGTATCTTGAGGCTTTGGTGTCTTTTTTAATCCTAATTGACATCAGACTCAGAGAGAGGCCCTCTTTCAAGGAGCGCTTGCGGAAGACTACTCACTTTGGCTCCAGACTCGGCTTGTCTGACTACCAGCTCTGGTTTTGACTCCTGGCTTGTTATTTGACTTATGGACTTTTTATTATTTTTGTTATTAATAAAGGTGTGATTATTTTTGTACTTCTTGTCTCAGTCTGATTCCTGGCACCCTGACACAAACAAAATTATCAAAAATAAAAAAGAATTACACCTAATCTAATAGCCCTATCAAAATAAAAAAGCCCACTCAAAATAATAAAATCCTAGCCTACAATAAACTACCAATGATTCAAATTTTTCAGCCAAGAGGAATGCAAGGGACGCCATCTTGGATTGCATACCTTGCATTAAAGATTTAGTATACATTGGCGACCGTATGAAGAGGAAGCTCCGCGCTGGATGTCTTCAGGATGGACCCGCTCCACAGCACCGGGATCAAGATAGAAGATGCCGCCTGGATGAAGACTGAAGAGGCCATCTGGATGAAGACTCCTGCTCCGGGATGAAGATCGTTCAAGCGAGACTTCTAAAACTGGATCGTCTTGGGGTTAGTGTTAGTTTTTTTTAAGGGTTTTTTGGGTGGAATTTATTTTTAGATTAGGGTTTGGGCAGTAAAAGAGCTAAATGCCCTTTTAAGGGCAATGTCCATCCAAATGCCCTTTTCAGGGCAATGGGTAGCTTAAGTTTTTTAGATAGTTTTTTTTTTTGTGGGTTTTGGGGGGGGTATTTGTATTTTTTTTTCACCAATAGAGCTGAAATCTTTAGGGCAATGCCCTACAAAAGGCCATTTTAAGGGCCATTGGTAGTTTATTCTAGATTAGGTTTTTTATTTTGGGGTGGTTTTTTTTTTAATGGGTATTAGAATAGGAATCATTTTTATTATTTTTGATCATTTGTTTGTTATTTTGTGTAATGTATTTTTTGTTGTAAAAGAGATGTTTAACTTAGGGCAATGCCCTACAAAAGGCCTTTTAGAGGGCCCCCAAAAGTCCCTCTTAAGGGCCTTGGTAGTTTACTTTAGATAAGGCTTTTTATGTTTGGGTGTTAGAATAGGAATCATTTTTATTTTTTGGATAATTTTTTTTTTTTTTTAATGGTACGTTTTTTTATTTTTTGTAATGGTAGTTTTTTTATTTTTTGTAATTTAAGGTTTTAGTGTAAGGTAGCTTAGGTTTTATTTGACAGGTAATTTTGTATTTATTTTAACTAGGTAGTTATTAAATAGTTAATAACTATTTACTAACAAGTCTACCTAGCTAAAATAAATACAAACTTACCTGTGAAATAAAAATAAAACCTAAGCTAGCTAAAATATAACTATTAGTTATATTGTATCTAGCTTAGGTTTTATTTCACAGGTAAGTATTTCATTTTAAATAGGAATTTATTTAATAATGGTAAGTTTAATTTAGCTCTATTTTAATTATGTTAGGGGGTGTTAGGGTTAGGGTTACATTAGGGTTAGGGTTACGTTAGACTTAGGTTTAGGGGTTAATATAGTTTAATTTAGGTTGTTGTGATGTGGGGGGCTGGCGGTTTATGGAGTTAATAGGTTTATTTAGTTAATAAGTGTAAGTTTAATTTAGCTCTATTTTAATTATGTTAATGTTAGAGGGTGTTAGGGTTAAGGTTGCGTTAGGGTTACGTTAGGGTTAGGGGTTAATAGTCTATGGTTTAATAGGTTTATTTAGTGGTAGTGACCTGCTCTCCCCATTGATGTCTATGGTGGAAGCGTGTATGAGCACGTCAAAACAGAGCTTGTTTTTGGTGCGGTATGGAGCTTAAAAAAACCGCACGCACAAGCCTGTTTTTTTAAAACTTGTAATGACAGGGCTATAGGGGATTAAATAACACCACTTTTGTGGAGTTCGTTAATTTCCCTATAGCACTCAAAACTTGTAATCTAGGCGTTAGCCTCTTTTATTCAAAACAATTATGGTGCATACACTTAACCCCTTAAACCTTACACTAGCATTATTGTAGTAGTTCTTTAACCTGTGATCTACAGAAGTTGAGAGGACTAACCTAGGATTATCTAGAGTCATAACTTAAATCTGCATCATTGAAAAACCTGTAAACACATGTAGATAATATAAAGTCAAAGTATATCACCAAACATGTTTTAACTTGTAAAGCACAATTTTTATTTATCCTTGATAAATAGTGATACATAAATAAAATATTTACAGCTAGATTACAAGTTTTGCGTTATGAGTGAAAAAGCATTGTTATGCTTCACAACAATGCTTTTTCCCTAACGCCGCTATTACAAGTCTTGTCAGAATATGTGTACCCCACACCTTTTTGTCCGTCACGCAACGTCAGAACCGCACTTTAAAAAAAATGTCAATGGGACTTATCGCCGGTATTACGAGTTTTGCTGTGAGGCCAAAAAGTGAGCGGTACACTCTAAAATGACAAGATCCGTACCACCATCTAAAGTCAGTAGTTATGAGTTTTATGCTACAAAGCTGTAACATAAAACTCATAACTAAAGTGTCACAAAGTAAACTAACACCCATAAACTACTTATTAACCCCTAAACCGAGGCCCTCCCGCATCGCAAACACTAAAATAAAATTATTAACCCCTAATCTGCCACTCCGGACATCACCGCCACTTAAATTTTTTTATTAACCCCTATTCCGCCGCTCCCCGACATTCCGACAAGGTCAGCATACCAGAGCCTGTGAGGCATTGCTGGTGCTATCAGAAACACATAAGATTGTTCAATTATGATCTTTGAGATCACTCTTGGAAGAAGAACCAGAGGTGGAAAACTATAAGCAGGTTGGTAAAACCATGGAACTGCTAGAGCATCCATCAATTCCGCCTTAAGGATCCCTGGACCTGGAGAGGTATCTGCGAAGTTTCTTGTTTAGACGAGAGGCCATCAGATCTATGTCTGGAAGACCCCACATCTGCACAATCTGATAGAAGAGGACGAATATAGTCTATCTTTAATAAAAAAAAGATTTGTCTATATCTGTCTCTGATGTGGCTTCCTCTGAATCAGAGGAAACCCCATCAGTAGAGGATACATCAGTATGCTGAAGGTCAGAGCTTAATTCACTAGGTCTAGGAAAAGGTTGCAAACCCCTTTTTACTTTTATTTGAAGGTGGAATAGCAGTCATTGCCTTCTCTATAGATGCAGCAATAACATCTTTCATTTCTGCAGGAATGTTATGTACATTAGACTGAGATGGAACAGTGGGTGCATTTGTACTAATATATACAGTATATTATAAGCATTTAACAAATTGTCAAAACAAGAGCCACATAATTTAGCTGAAGAATTTAGATCAGCTTTTTTACATCAAACACACGGCTAAATTACAAGTTTTGCGTTATGGTGTGGTACGGCTATACCACTGAAAAATTAGCCATTGCGCGTGGAATGGCAGGTCTCCTGTATTGCAAGTTATGGCCGTATAGCTATACCGCAAGCATTTTTGCATGTAACTCAATTATTATTATCAGGTATTTGTAGAGTGCCAACAGATTCCGCAGCGCTGTAACTCAATGATCCATTCTGCCCTCAGAAAATGACGTTTGAGTGCGGGATTTTCCATAGCACCGTATTACAAGTTGTTTGGGCAGGCTATAACGCTAGCGTTATAGCTTATACCGCCGCGATCCATTCCGTGATTTGAGACCAGAAACAAAAATGTTTCACAAAACTCAACTAAAATGTTACAAAGTACACTAACACCTATAAACTACCTATTAACCCCTAAACCACCACCCACCCGCATCGCAAATACTATATTAAACTTATTAACCCCTAAACCACCGCCCACCCACATCGCTAACACTAAATAAATCTAGTAACCCCTAAACATCCAGTCCCCCACATCGCTACAAATAAACTAAACCTATTAACCCTTAAACCGCCGCCCCCCCCATCACAACACACTAAATTAAACTATTAACCCCTAAAACTAACACCCCCCTAATTTTAAATTAAACTTACAATATAACTATCTTTAAATAAATAAAAACTTACCTGTGAAATTTAAAAAAAAATAAGTTTAAACTATAAATTAGTTAACATTACTATTTTAAATAAATGAAACAAAAAATAAAAAAACAACATTACAAAATTATAAAATCTTATTCCTAACACTACAATTAAAAAAAAAAAAATCTAACATTACAAAATTATAAAATCCTAAAACTACGATTAAAAATAAAAAAAACCTAACATTACAAATATTAATAAACAAAATTATCCAAAATAATAAAAATTACACCCAATTTAATAGCCCTATAAAAACAAAAAAGCCCCCCCACAATAAAAACACCCCAAACCTAACAATAAACTACCACTAGCCCTTAAAAGGGCCTTTTGTAGGGCATTGCCCTAAGTTAAACAGCTCTTTTACCTAAAAATTACAAAGTTCCCATAAAAGTAAACCCCCCCACCCAACCAACCCCCAAAATAAAAAAACCTGTCTAAAAAAAAAATAAGTTACCCATTGCCCCTAAAGAGGCTTTTGCATGGGCATTGCCCTTAAAAGGGTATTCAGCTCTTTTACTGCCCATCCCTAATCTTAAAAAAAACAACCCCAAAAAAAACAAACCTAAAACTAACCCCAGAAAATCTACTCATCCATGCTGCGACATCTTGGTCCATTGTGAGGAAATCTTCTTTCTTCATTCTGGTGGCGCGGAGCTGTGGAGGCGGTGCGGACATCCAGTGCGGAGGATCCTCTTCATATGGTCACTGCCGTACACTGAAGCTTAAATGCAAGGTACCCGTTTAAAAATGGGGTACCTTCCATTCCTATTGGCTGACATTTTCAAATCAGCCAATAGGATGAGAGCTACTGAAATCCTATTGGCTGTTCAAATCAGCCAATAGGATTTCAGTAGCTCTCATCCTATTGGCTGATTTGAAAATGTCAGCTAATAGGAATGCAAGGTAGCCCATTTTTAAACGGGTACCTTGTATTCAAGCTTCAGTGTACTGTGGTGATCGTATGAAGAGGATACTCCACGCCGGCAAAAATGCTCCACGCCTCCAAAGCTCCGTGCCTCCACAGCTCCGTGCCACCGGGATGAAGATAGAAGATGCCACCGGAATGGATCAAGTAGTCGTCGCTTGGATGAAGATGGATGTCCGGACTTAAGGAACCGTGAGTAGATTTCCTGGGGTTAGTGTTAGTGTTTTTGGGGGGGATTTTGGGGTGGGTTTTTTTAAGATTAGGGATGGGCAGTAAAAGAGCTGAATGCCCTTTTAAGGGCAATGCTCATACAAATGCCCCTTTAAGGGCAATGGGTAGCTTATGGTTTTTTTTTAGACTTAGCTTTCTTATTTTGGGGGGTTAGTTGGGTGAGGGGGTTTACTGTTGAGGGGACTTTGTAATTTTTTGTAGGTAAAAGAGTTGTTTAACTTAGGGTAATGACTTACAAAAGGCCCTTTTAAGGGCTATTGGTAGTTTATTGTTAGGTTAGGGAGTGTTTTTTATTTTGGGGGAGCTTTTTTATTTTTATAGGGCTATTAGATTAGGTATAATTTTTATTATTTTGGATAATTTCGTTTTTTATTATTTGTAATCTTAGATTTTTTTTATTTTTCGTAATGTTAGTGTTTATTGTTTTATGTAACGTTAGTTTTTTTTATTTTTCGTTTTTTTATTTATTTAAAATAGTAATTTAATTTATAGTTTAAACTAAGTTTTTTTTATTTCACATGTAAGTTTTTATTTATTTAAAGATAGTTATATTGTAAGTTTAATTTAAAATTAGGGGTGTGTTAGGTTTAGGGGTTAATAGTTTAATTTAGTGTGTTGCGATGTGGGGGGCCGGCAGTTTAGGCGTTAACAGGTTTAGTTTATTAGTACCTATGTGGGGGACTGGCGGTTTAGGGATTAATAGGTTTAGTTTATTAGTACCGATGTGGAGGACTGGCAGTTTAGGGGTTAAAAGGTTTAGTTTATTAGTAATGATGTGGGGAGCCTGCGGTTTAAGGGTTAATCATTTTATTTAGTGTCAGCGATATTGAGGGGCGGCGGTTTAGGGGTTAATCATTTTATTTAGTGTCGCCGATGTCGGGGCGGTGGATTAGGGTTGTTTAGACTAGGGGTTTATGTTAGGGTGTTAGGTTTAAACGTAACTTTCTTTTCCCCATAGACATCCATTCCGCGATCGCAAGTGTTTTTTTCTAACACTTTCTCCCCATTAATGTCTATGGGGAAAAGCGTGCACAAGCACGTAAACTGAGCCCTTGGCTTTTGTACGGTATGGAGCTTATCGCACCATAACGCACAGCACAAGGAGTTTTTTTCAGTAACTTCAGTAACTTGTAAACTAGGTGACAGCTTTGGTAGATAAGTGTTCAGGCAGCACAAATCCTATGATAACATCAGAGGCAGGTTCAGTTTAAGACATAATTGCAAAAAACTAAATTTGAAAAAAATAAATTATTTCTGCAAATGTATAGCTATGCTCCTATATATGCTATATATAACAGGTTTGAGAGAATGGGAAAGCGAGCAAATATTTATAAAAATGAAAACTGATTCATAAAATAATGCTGCATGAAAGCTCTCTAAGGCCTAGATTTGGAGTTCGGCGGTAAAAGGGCTGTTAACGCTCCGCGGGTTTTTTTCTGGCCGCACCATAAATTTAACTCTGGTATCGAGAGTTCAAACAAATGCTGCGTTAGGCTCCAAAAAAGGAGCGTAGAGCATATTTACCGCAAATGCAACTCTCGATACCAGAGTTGCTTACGGACGCGGCCGGCATCAAAAACGTGCTCGTGCACGATTCTCCCATAGGAAACAATGGGGCAGTTTGAGCTGAAAAAAAACCTAACACCTGCAAAAAAGCAGCGTTCAGCTCTTAACGCAGCCCCATTGTTTCCTATGGGGAAACACTTCCTACGTCTGCACCTAACACTCTAACATGTACCCCGAGTCTAAACACCCCTAACCTTACACTTATTAACCCCTAATCTGCCGCCCCCGCTATCGCTGACCCCTGCATTACACTTTTAACCCCTAATCTGCCGCTCCGTAACCCGCCGCCACCTACGTTATCCCTATGTACCCCTAATCTGCTGCCCTAACATCGCCGACCCCTATGTTATATTTATTAACCCCTAATCTGCCCCCCACAACGTCGCCGACACCTGCCTACACTTATTAACCCCTAATCTGCCGAGCGGACCTGAGCGCTACTATAATAAAGTTATTAACCCCTAATCCGCCTCACTAACCCTATCATAAATAGTATTAACCCCTAATCTGCCCTCCCTAACATCGCCGACACCTACCTTCAATTATTAACCCCTAATCTGCCGACCGGAGCTCACCGCTATTCTAATAAATGTATTAACCCCTAAAGCTAAGTCTAACCCTAACACTAACACCCCCCTAAGTTAAATATAATTTTTATCTAACGAAATAAATTAACTCTTATTAAATAAATGATTCCTATTTAAAGCTAAATACTTACCTGTAAAATAAATCCTAATATAGCTACAATATAAATTATAATTATATTATAGCTATTTTAGGATTAATATTTATTTTACAGGCAACTTTGTAATTATTTTAACCAGGTACAATAGCTATTAAATAGTTAAGAACTATTTAATAGTTACCTAGTTAAAATAATAACAAATTTACCTGTAAAATAAATCCTAACCTAAGATATAATTAAACCTAACACTACCCTATCAATAAAATAATTAAATAAACTACCTACAATTACCTACAATTAACCTAACACTACACTATCAATAAATTAATTAAACACAATTGCTACAAATAAATACAATTAAATAAACTATCTAAAGTACAAAAAATAAAAAAGAACTAAGTTACAGAAAATAATAAAATATTTACAAACATAAGAAAAATATTACAACAATTTTAAACTAATTACACCTACTCTAAGCCCCCTAATAAAATAACAAAGCCCCCCAAAATAAAAAATTCCCTACCCTATTCTAAAATACAAATATTACAAGCTCTTTTACCTTACCAGCCCTGAACAGGGCCCTTTGCGGGGCATGCCCCAAGAATTTCAGCTCTTTTGCCTGTAAAAAAAAACATACAATACCCCCCCCCCAACATTACAACCCACCACCCACATACCCCTAATCTAACCCAAACCCCCCTTAAATAAACCTAACACTAATCCCCTGAAGATCTTCCTACCTTGTCTTCACCATACCAGGTTCACCGATCCGTCCTGGCTCCAAGATCTTCATCCAACCCAAGCGGGGGTTGGCGATCCATAATCCGGTGCTCCAAAGTCTTCCTCCTATCCGGCAAGAAGAGGACATCCGGACCGGCAAACATCTTCTCCAAGCGGCATCTTCTATCTTCTTCCATCCGATGACGACCGGCTCCATCTTGAAGACCTCCAGCGCGGATCCATCCTCTTCTTCCGACGACTAGACGACGAATGACGGTTCCTTTAAGGGACGTCATCCAAGATGGCGTCCCTCGAATTCCGATTGGCTGATAGGATTCTATCAGCCAATCGGAATTAAGGTAGGAATTTTCTGATTGGCTGATGGAATCAGCCAATCAGAATATAGTTCAATCCGATTGGCTGATCCAATCAGCCAATCAGATTGAGCTCGCATTCTATTGGCGATTCCATCAGCCAATCAGAAAATTCCTACCTTAATTCCGATTGGCTGATAGAATCCTATCAGCCAATCGGAATTCGAGGGACGCCATCTTGGATGACGTCCCTTAAAGGAACCGTCATTCGTCGTCTAGTCGTCGGAAGAAGAGGATGGATCCGCGCTGGAGGTCTTCAAGATGGAGCCGGTCGTCATCGGATGGAAGAAGATAGAAGATGCCGCTTGGAGAAGATGTTTGCCGGTCCGGATGTCCTCTTCTTGCCGGATAGGAGGAAGACTTTGGAGCACCGGATTATGGATCGCCAACCCCCGCTTGGGTTGGATGAAGATCTTGGAGCCAGGACGGATCGGTGAACCTGGTATGGTGAAGACAAGGTAGGAAGATCTTCAGGGGATTAGTGTTAGGTTTATTTAAGGGGGGTTTGGGTTAGATTAGGGGTATGTGGGTGGTGGGTTGTAATGTTGGGGGGGGGGGTATTGTATGTTTTTTTTTACAGGCAAAAGAGCTGAAATTCTTGGGGCATGCCCCGCAAAGGGCCCTGTTCAGGGCTGGTAAGGTAAAAGAGCTTGTAATATTTGTATTTTAGAATAGGGTAGGGAATTTTTTATTTTGGGGGGCTTTGTTATTTTATTAGGGGGCTTAGAGTAGGTGTAATTAGTTTAAAATTGTTGTAATATTTTTCTTATGTTTGTAAATATTTTATTATTTTCTGTAACTTAGTTCTTTTTTATTTTTTGTACTTTAGATAGTTTATTTAATTGTATTTATTTGTAGTAATTGTGTTTAATTAATTTATTGATAGTGTAGTGTTAGGTTAATTGTAGGTAATTGTAGGTAGTTTATTTAATTATTTTATTGATAGGGTAGTGTTAGGTTTAATTATATCTTAGGTTAGGATTTATTTTACAGGTAAATTTGTTATTATTTTAACTAGGTAACTATTAAATAGTTCTTAACTATTTAATAGCTATTGTACCTGGTTAAAATAATTACAAAGTTGCCTGTAAAATAAATATTAATCCTAAAATAGCTATAATATAATTATAATTTATATTGTAGCTATATTAGGATGTATTTTACAGGTAAGTATTTAGCTTTAAATAGGAATTATTTATTTAATAAGAGTTAATTTATTTCGTTAGATAAAAATTATATTTAACTTAGGGGGGTGTTAGTGTTAGGGTTAGACTTAGCTTTAGGGGTTAATACATTTATTAGAATAGCGGTGAGCTCCGGTCGGCAGATTAGGGGTTAATAATTGAAGGTAGGTGTCGGCGATGTTAGGGAGGGCAGATTAGGGGTTAATACTATTTATGATAGGGTTAGTGAGGCGGATTAGGGGTTAATAACTTTATTATAGTAGCGCTCAGGTCTGCTCGGCAGATTAGGGGTTAATAAGTGTAGGTAGGTGTCGGCGACGTTGAGGGGGGCAGATTAGGGGTTAATAAATATAACATAGGGGTCGGCGATGTTAGGGGTAGCAGATTAGGTGTACATAGGGATAACGTAGGTGGCGGCGATTTGCGGTCGGAAGATTAGGGGTTAATTATTTTAAGTAGCTTGCGGCGACGTTGTGGGGGGCAAGTTAGGGGTTAATAGATATAATACAGGGGTCGGCGGTGTTAGGGGCAGCAGATTAGGGGTACATAAGTATAACGTAGGTGGCGGTCGGCAGATTAGGGGTTAAAAATTTTAATCGAGTGGCGGCGATGTGGGGGGACCTCGGTTTAGGGGTACATAGGTAGTTTATGGGTGTTAGTGTACTTTAGGGTACAGTAGTTAAGAGCTTTATAAACCGGCGTTAGCCAGAAAGCTCTTAACTCCTGCTATTTTCAGGCGGCTGGAATCTTGTCGTTAGAGCTCTAACGCTCACTGCAGAAACGACTCTAAATACCGGCGTTAGGAAGATCCCATTGAAAAGATAGGCTACGCAAATGGCGTAGGGGGATCTGCGGTATGGAAAAGTTGCGGCTGAAAAGTGAGCGTTAGACCCTTTAATCACTGACTCCAAATACCAGCGGGCGGCCAAAACCAGCGTTAGGAGCCTCTAACGCTGGTTTTGACGGCTACCGCCGAACTCTAAATCTAGGCCTAAGCGTTTTCTGAGTGCACTGAATGAGCTGGGGTGGAGCTTATAATGTCAAATTTGGCAGGAAATTTTGGAGCCAAACAAAAACGGTGCAAAATAATGACATCATAAATAGCATCGTCACATTTGTGTTTGCTCTTGTTGCAAGGCCAAACGAAAAATACAGGTAAGAATTTAGTTTATATACACACAAAAAAACAAAATGTACCTAAATAAAGCCTAATAGATACTTCTATTATACTGCATAAAAATGTGATTATCAACATTCCATAAGACTAACATAATATGTAGCATCCTAATTCATAAATAAATTACTAGCTCCAAAAAAAACCTGTATGTTTCACAGACGAACCTTGACAAATATTTAGCCACCAAAATAAAGTTGCTAAAAAAGAGCACTGAATTACTGGCTCATGTATACAAACAATATATAACAACTTTACTTAAAAAGTGCTCAATCCATAGCTGAGAGTGTCTTATATAATAAAAGTATATACTTACCGTGTAAGGTACCCATCCACATATAGCAGACAGACAACCCAGTACTGAAACAGATCAGCAGAGGTAATGGTACAAGAGTATATTGTCGATCTATAAAGAGAGGCAGCAGATGAATCCCTGTGACTGATTTACAGAGAGCCTTATGAAAAGCTTTCCCATAGGTGAAAACATGATATCATGAGGCAATACTCCCTTCACTTCCTTCAGACAAACACTGCACTTAGAGAGGAACTGGGCTTCAATATGCTTAGAAGCGCCTTTCACTGAAATAAATCAAGCACATCATGCTTGAGGTATGAGGGTGTATTTATAGGCATTTGAGGTTTGGGAAACTTTGCCCCCTCCTGGAATGTATATCCCATCAGCAACAAGCTTGTGAACTCTTGTCACCTATATGAAAGAAATGTTGTGTTTGATGCCCATGTCCCATAAAGTGCTTGATCAAAACCAATGATACATCAGAAACACTTTCAAACCTGGTAAAGGGACAGTCAACCCAAAAAGTGTTTTAAGTTATACATATAAACTTTCCATCGGTCATCATTTACCAATGTAGCCCAGTTTTCTAAAATATTGTGTTTGCCAGTAAATCACTTACTGTTTGCGCCGCAGCCGTTTCAAAATGTCCATTAAGCCCCTCCCCTTTTTCATCATCAGTGACATCAGCATGTTCTTGTGATCCGTGTAATTTTTATATCCTCCTCATAACCGGCTTTTGCACATACGCAATGCACCTATTGTACTGAAGGGGAACGATGAAAAAAAAAAGAGGCAATCAATCAGCAGTGCCGAGGTCATGCTTTGCATTACTATGCTCTCATGAGATTTCTCTGAAAAAACTGAGGAGGGAAAAAAACATGGCTGTGCCTGCACACGCTCCCTTGCTGGGACTAGCATCTTGATTGGCTCCTTAAGGCTCCTTTACAATGGGATGTGGCTACTGAGGAAATGTTAAGGTAAAAAATCTCCCTTTTTTACATAGAGATGTTCAGGTGATATTTTCTAGTCAGTTTGTTACAGCTATGCTGCATCACTTTTAAGTGCTTCAACATTTGGGTATCATGTCCCTTTAACTGTTAAAACTGCAATAGAATGTGCTTTATACTGACATTATTGCTGTAACTAGTCTTGTTGTCTGCAAACTCAAGCCCAGATTGGCGCCTCCAAATAAGGTAAGTGGAGTTTAGCTATTGAAAAACAATTGAAGAAAAACAGATGTTAATTTGCAACATATTAACTTGGCTGATATATTATTATATAGTAACACAGAAATGTGTTGTAATTACAAGGTGCATTTCTACAAATTTTAATTAGTTTGTTCTGTAATGTGTTAAAGGTGTTTCTGCGATGCAGTTATGCTTCTTAGAAGAGGTGCATTTGTTTTGTTACAAATGTTAAAATACCTCTGTGAGCTGGAGAGATGCGCTAATCCTGACCCTTTGCGATATACCTTTAAGGTATATCCCCTCCTATTCACTTCCTATCACTATTTAAGGAACCTCCTCCCTCAGTTCATTGCCTGAATATTGGTGATGTTACTTGCTTAAACTTTTGTGAGCAATAATAATCCTTTCTTTTTTTAGGTCGTACCAGCTAAGAGATCTTCTTTACTGAGTTTTCACTTGCCTTTAATTCCTCAGTATCAGCGGATTTTCCTTTTTGTCTCCTCCGGAGTTCTACCTCTTATAGCTGACTTATTCCTCACTGTCTACCATTGCAGACGCAACACCTGTCATTGCTAGTCATTCACGCTGTGATCAGAGCAGTGCAACCGGAACTCTCATCCTATCTTCCAGTGAACACACTGAGGATCACGCCAGCTCAGTTCTAAGGCGGTGGAACACTCAGAAGCCCTCTGTTGTGAGTTTTAATGATCGGGTAAACTGAAGGTACTTTGTCTTACAGTTACGTGCATCCTTGTTGTACTTTGCTCAGTGACATTAACTGCAACTGCTTTACTTTGTGACCTTAATTATCTCATTGTGCTTACTCACACCTCCTTGTCCTTCCAAGTACTCACTAAGAGGTGCTCATTAATTGTGAACACAAACTGATTTGCTTAAGAGACCACAACTTTTGAATACCGGTTGTTATGCTTATAAAATCTGCCATAAGTCATGAACTGATGAACCTGTGATATATTACCAAACAATGTATCAAGTTTATATCTTTAACCTTTATCCAGATTTAGCAAATCATCAGCCATATTGAGCTGCACTACTTGGGTTATACCTAATTACCCATTCTGCAGTTACATTTCTATCATAAGTAATTTGCTCATAATATCTTACTCAATAGCTTTTCCACTTATTATTGGGTTAATGCCATTACAGTTAAAAATTGCTATCCCTTACCTCTGATGCCAGAGCTTCTAGAACGCCTCAAAACTAGATCTGAAAGGAGCATACAACTTGATTATGATCAAGAAGGGAGATTAATGGAAAACCGCATTTAGAACAAGATATGGTCTATTCCAGTATAATGTAATGCCATTTGGATTAAGTAACGCTCCGGCAACTTTCCAACATTTCATTAATGAGATTTTTTGTGATTTGACTGATATCTGTGTCATAATATACCTCAAGACATACTTATATATTCCACAAATATCCAGGAACACCAAAAACATGTTCGCTGGGTACTTACCAGATTAAGAGAACATAAGCTCTTCACCAAGCTTGAGAAATGCAGTTTCAAATCCAATCTCTTGGTTACATAATAACCCCCAATAAAATTCAAATGGATCCTGATAAAATTACCACAATTGTTAATTGGCCTCAACCCACCTCAGTGAGATCCCTACAGAGGTTTTTGGGGTTCTCAAATTTTTACAGAACGTTTATTAAAAACTTCTCATCCATAGTTAAACCTCTAACTCAACTCACTAGCAAAAAAGAAAGATTCTCTTGGACAGACGAAGCTCAGGAAGCTTTTATCTTACTAAAATATAATTTCACTACAGCCCCCATACTAACATTGCCCAAATATGAACATCAATTCATCCTCGAGGTTGACATATCAAATTCAGGACTAGGGGCAGTCCTATCACAACAAGACAAAACTACTTTAGAAATACACCCTGTTGCCTTTTATTCCAGAACACTCCTTCCCGCTGAATGTAACTACAGCATTGGAGATAAAGAGTTATTGGCAATTAAATGTTCCCTGGAACAATGGAGACACCTCTTGGAGGGTTCTGTAGTACCTTTCTTGATCTACACAGATCATAAGAATCTTCAGTATCTCAAGAAGAATAAAACTTTATCAGCTTGGCAGGTTAGATGGGCACTTTTTATGGACCGTTTTAACTTTCTCATCACCTATAGACCGGGATCACGTAATACAATAGCTAATGCCCTATCAAGAATATACGACTTTCTACCTGAAAAAAGATACAATGAATTCAATGATCCCACCTGAAAAGTTCTTGGGACCACTAACTAATTTAGAAAAAGAAATAACTGAAGCTATAAGGTTGGAAAATTGCCATCCTACAGAATGCACATTAGACCCAACTTCTGGTCTTTTTTACCATAAACAGAAGCTCTACATACCCAAAACACTCAGGAAGTTCATTTTAACTCACTCCCATGACAATGTACTCTCAGGTCATACAGGAGTACAGAAAACTTTAGACTTAACCAAAAGATATTTTTGGTGGCCTCAAATGGAAAAAATCAATCCAAGACTATGTCACGACTTGCGATACATGCACAAGAAACAAAAAAGTTCATAAAACTACTATAATTACAGACCGAGGAACACAATTTACCTCCGCCTTTTGGAGGTCCTTATGTAAAATACTAAAGATAGATACTAGGTATTCCACTTCCTTTCATCCACAAACTAATGGCTTAACAGAGAGGTTAAACCAGACTTTGGAACAGTACCTAAGATGTTATATAACACATTTACAAGATGATTGGGTTACTTATCTGCCAATGGTAGAATTCTCATATAATAATTCCATAATAATTCCATGTCATCATCTACAAAGATGACCCCTTTCTTTGCCACCTATGGATATCATCCATCCACTATTTCATTATCCAAAACTACAGTTAACTCACTAAGTGCTTCCGAACTTTCCTCAACTTTGAAGCAAAGATTAGCGATTCTCAAGATCTAACAAAATCATAAACTCAAATGCAGTTAGACTAACTTTATCCAAAGATTACAAAGTACACCCCACCTTTCATGTCTCTTTACTAAAACCATATGACAGAGCTTTTTGGACTTCTAACCAAGATCCACCACCACCAATTGTTCTTGATAACCAAGAAGAGTTTGAAGTCGAGCACATACTTGATTCACAGATTAGGAAGACACAAACTGGAATATTTCATCAAATGGAAGGGATATGGACCGGAAGAAAACTCCTGGCTATCTCATGCTGATTTGCATGCAACTTTTGAATACCGGTTGTTATGCTTATAAAATCTGCCATTAATCATGAACTGATGAACCTGTGATATATTACCAAACAATTCATCAAGTTTATATCTTTAACCTTTATCCAGATTTAGCAAATCCTCAGCCATAATGAGCTGCACTACTTGGGTTATACCTAATTACCCATTCTGCAGTTACATTTCTATCCTAAGTAATTTGCTCATAATATCTTACTCAATAGCTTTTCCACTTATTATTGGGTTTGGATTAAGAGCAACAAAGAATACTTAGTATATACAAGGTTGACACTAATATTTATTAAGGGATATCAACTCCTAGATTGTCATAACACCCTTCTTCTAAGAGCCCTGGCCACGATAATAGGAAGCTTAGCTCGGCAGATCCCAGGGCAAGCAGTAAAGGTGACGATCCTTTAGTGTCAGCCCTGGGATCTACTGCGGTCCGGGGCATAAGGGTTAGTGCGTCTCCCCAGAGCACTAGAGGTAAGTATGTAACGCTACAGATGAACGTTTTCACCTGTAGCAAAGGAACATTTACATTTGTTTAAGGAAAACAAATGTAAATGTTCTACAAATATTCAGCATTCATTTTGTTTAAAATGAAACTGTTAACGATTAGTGCCGCAGACACGAATATTTCTGCTGAAAGATTCATCCAAACTGAATTTTTCTCTGCTGCTCATATCTACTTCTTAGTGAAACCCGCTCTATACAGTGAGAAAAACAGTTGCGACATAGATGCGGCTCCATTGATTGTAAAGGAGCTCATCTGACAACTCACTGCTGTGATGAGGGCATTGTGTCACCAAGGGAGGGGCACTAGCCCCCCAGCATAATGACTGGCACCCGCATGTTCCCCCAACGTTGGTAATACATAGCTTTCCCGCACCATTTAAGCCTGCCCTCAGCTCAGCCCATGGCAATCCTGGCCCGACTACGGTCCTGCTTCTCCCATTGCAGTCAAGCCCACAAATCCTAGTGGGCTTCATAGAAGTCTCATCCCCCCCCCCCCATATAATTTCTAGTCATGCCACTGGATGAGGGGCAGATCTAAATCTCTTTGCAGTTTTGAGGAAAGATTTTTCAGCAAGATATTATTTGTGACAGTTTTTATTGAATCAAAGTCATTGAAAAACAACAGGATTAGCCACTAGTAACTCTACTTACATATAATGAGGGTTTTAAATGTGCCTGCTTATTTTCAAGATAGTCTTATGGTCTATATTTCACATGTGGTTTTAGCTTATTACAAATTCTGTGAGTTTTCAGCATAAACAGATTTTTGTGCTAGTTTTATATTCAGGAGACTTAAGGAGATTGCTTTGCAGCATATCCGTAACTATTAAGCCAAGTAACCTTTTAAAAGGTTTAAAAACTATGGAACCTTAGGGATAAAAAACAGCTCACAAGGAAATCTTAATCCCCGGAAGGATCACGTAATACACGTTTGCAGTAAAATAAAATTCACAGCTTCTGCAAAACCGCATAATGCATTCAGCAACCTGGAACTGCTATCCAGGATTGTGAAATGATATTTTGTGCCATATTACACTCTGTACATCACAAAAAGATCCCATGTGAAACTGTTTTTTTGTGTAGTTTTCAGTTTCCATTGGACGCAGTTTGGGAAACAGAGATTTAGTGGATAATTCACTATTGTATTTATTATAATAGGCTATGCAATATGCTGGCACATCATTAATAGTACTTAATATCTGTCTTCCTACGAATAAGATATAATCATGTACAAGTAGCCCTGTCACTCCATTCGTGTGCAGCTGATCACATCACATGAGTGGGGTATTGTCCTATCTACCAGGTTTGAATGTGCCAGGCGTTGCTTGGTACCATTAGTCTTTTGAGAGTAATAAGTTCTCCATAGTAAGATGAGCAGTTATTGATTTCAGTTGTAAGGATATAAATGGTGCGACAAATCCCTATTCCTATTATAAATGATGCTACAAGCGCACAGTCATTTTCGGGTGACCCTTTATCCAAAACATAGCACTTATTCTGCAAGACATTGATAAGCTTTACAATAGGATCTTGTAATGGAAATGTCCTTATAACAGGGGATTGTTTATCAGGATTGTTAACTCAGCAGCTATTGCATTCTACACACATCTGACAAATTGGCTTGCCAGGTTTTCAGACAGAGTGTTGGCTTCTCCCCAGTTTGTTTTGTGCAGCTCATAAACAAGCTTCTCTTAAAAATAGATGAACGCTGATAGCCTACAGAGAATCTGATGAAGACATTTGTTTTAGCACTAGCTTAAAAACAAAGGTCTCTGTGTGCTGTGTGCAAATGCTCAGTACATGGGTGTCTGAAGAGGATGGGCAGAGGGGGCAAATACTCTGGTATTCCGTAAATTAGGTTCTGCTATTCAGTACTCACTCCCCCATATAGGACTAGATTACAAATGGAGCACAGTCAGTAGTGCAGCAGGGTGTGCTATCTTGCTCTCAGTTTTGCACAAAACATAACACACAATCTGATTTCACAAGTGGAGAGTTAAATACTTTAACCAAAGCCATCTTAGTACAGACAAAACCTTTTTAGCATGTAGAATGCAATGTTAGCGCACTCATTGTAATTGTATTAAAAGTGGCAAGTGTTGCGCATTGCATAATACAGCTGTAAATTATAGCACTTTTTGAAACCTGAAGTAAACAATTATCGCTTGCTAATTGACATAACAAAAAATGCAATTCTCCAGCTTTGCCCCAGCTTTGCACAACCAACTTGCTATATTAATTTACTTTATAACATTTAAACCTCTAATTCTCTGCCTATTTCTAAGCCCCTGCAGACAGCCTCTTATAACATGTTTTTTTATTAGCTTTTCACAACAATAGACTGCTAATACGTGTGCTTCATATAGATAACATTGTACTCTCTCCTGTAAAGTTGTGCCTAAAACTGCACTAACTGGCTAAAATGCAAGTCAATAAATAAATAGCCATGTTATCAGGGAGCTGTCAGATGAGGCTTAGCTACAAGGTAATCACATAGGTAAAAAGTATTTTAATATAACTGTTGGTTATGAAGAACTGGGGAATGGGTAATAAAAGGATTATCTATCTTTTTAAACAACAAACATTCTGGTGTTGACTGTCCCTTTAAATGAACATTATACACTAGATTTTTCTTTGCATAAATGTTTTGTGGATGATCTATTCATATAGCCCAGCTGGTAGTGTTTTTATAAAAATGTATAGTTTTGCTTGTTTTTTAAGAACATTGTGCTGATTTTCAGAATCCAAACCAAGCCCCACAGTGCCAGATATAGAAACACGTTTAAAAGGTTTTATACTGGATTTTTAGATCAGTATCTGTGCATATTCTTCTTTATAGTAGTGTCTATTACACACAGTTATATGAAAATTGTTGTAATACTGTTCCTTTAATATAGTTGAATAGATGCTGACTAGGAATATGTAGAATACATTGTTGCCCTTTTTGGCAGCCAGTGATTTAAAGGACTATTAAATTTGGAGAAGACTATCCCTTTAACTTTTTTGAAAATGGTATAGCATAGAACTACACTGTTTGAGCAGATTATTTACACACCACTCAAGCTATATCCAACATGAATTTTACTGCTTGCCCCCATAGACGTCTATTTTGCGAGGGATTTTGCGCATTCACTTTGGGCTAGATTACGAGTGACAAGCAATTGTTTGCGCACAATCGATATGGGGTTCTAGCGGCTGTTTGTACACAAGTTAAATTCCGCTGATATTACAAGTAGAAAGTAAATGACAACGCATGAGCTCAAAAGCGATATATGCTAGAATGATTACCGCAACCTCAGAGCACTGGTCAACTGTTACGCAAGTCACAAAACACATCAAACATACATTTAAAAGTCTAAGTACATTCATAAAAACACCATCTAATAAAAATTATTAAAATATTGCACAAATAAATTATAAGGGCTCAAATATATGAGGTCTTAGGTGTTAGAATAAAAATGCAAGCTTACCCCACTCCATGCTTCATCTTTCTCCTAGCTCACCAGCCTGAAAAGTGTGTAATTAGCGGGTAATTTTTGGGCATTAATGAAGAAGGCAAGAGGTTGTGAACTGACCGCACAAACTCCCTGCAAGGCCACAGTTCCTGTACAAAGTATCTGCCTGGGGGAGTCCTCTTTTGTCTGAATCATGGCCATTAATGGCTTCCTCAACAGAACTAGTGAATGCCTCAAACTGTTGGTCATCTAGACTGTCATCTCCAAGCCGAAGAGACCTTTCCTCTCCATCTGCAGTGATAAGAGCAGCTGCTCTTTGCTCTCCGCCAATCGATGACCAGATCTTCTTTGGCAAGGTAAGCATGTCACTCCTGAGGATAGTCTCATTCTCTGGTGTATAACACTGAGGTTCACTGATATCGACCAGATCAGGATTTTACATTATAGGCTCTTGTGCAGGGGGTGGATCGTAGATCAGTGAAGGCTCATCTGGTGGTTGCGTCCTCCGAATTAAGAAGCTGCAGTCTTCTCTCAGGGAGTTCCATTCCTCCGTAAACACTGCATGTAGCTTCGCAAAATGAGACGCAAGCATTGCCTCTACTTCTCCTGTCCGTAGGTTAGCAGCTGCCTCCATTTTATCTGGGTCTATCTATAGTTGCGCTACTCTTTTTTAGTGATGATATTTTCCTCTTCTCTTTTGTCAAATGAGCCTGTAGAACAATCTCAGAGACTTATCTCCACAGATCCAATTATAGTAGGTATTAAAGTTGCAGTCAATATGAACTGCTCAACCCGGATAAACCTGGGGGGGTAGGTAAAGGCTGCAAGCACTCGTGTACCACCACTGAAGACCCTATCATTCCAGTGTTAAGGGCTAGAAGTTGGGTCATCTACTCACAACAGGTTTCTCAGCAAGGTCCAAATGTTTAGGATTAAGAATTATTATGAGTCGATGGCACCCTGATTAGCTGATAATTAATGGGTTTATCTGCTTGTCCTTGCAGCCTCAAAGTAAAACAGCCATCTTGGCTGAAGCCCATAAGTGCCCCCCCCCACGACACTTTTTACTTTAACAGACATGCAAATATTTTTCTTTGCTATTGGTTTTGCTTTGATAACAGCAGGTGAGTCAGTCAGTAGCATTAGCCTGTACCGCACCATATACGGAAACAGCCGGTGAGACAGTAAGTAGCATGCTTCTGTACTGCTCCATATACGGAAACAGCAGGTGAGTCAGTCAGTAGCATGCTCCTGTACTGCTCCAGATACTGAAACAGCAGGTGAATCAGTCAGTAGCATGCTCCTGTACTGCTCCATATACTGAAACAGCAGGTGTGTCAGTCAATAGCATGCTCCTGTACCTCTTTAAGTACAGAAACAGCAGGTGAGTCAGTCTGTTGCATGCTCACATACCTCTCTATGTACACAAACAGCAGGTGAGTCAGTCAGTAGCATGCTCCTGTACCTCTCTAAGTACGGAAGCAGCAGGTGAGACAGTCAGTAGCATGCTCCTGTACCTCTCTAAGTACGGAAACAGCAGGGGAGTCAGTCAGTAGCATGCTCCTGTACCTCTCTAAGTACGGAAACAGCAGGTGAGTCAGTCAATAGCATGCTCCTGTACCATACCATATACGGAAACAGCCGGTGAGACAGTAAGTAGCATGCTCCTGTACTGCTCCATATACGGAAACAGCAGGTGAGTCAGTCAGTAGCATGGTCCTGTACCTCTCTATATACAGAAACAGCAAAATAGTCAGTCAATAGCATGCTACTGTACCTCTCTATATACAGAAACAGCAAAAGAGTCAGTCAATAGCATGCTCCTGTATCTCTATTTCTACTGAAACAGCAAAAGAGTCAGTCAATAGCATGCTCCTGTACCTCTCTATGTACAGAAACAGCAGGTGAGTCAGTCAATATCATGCTCCTGCACCTCTCTATGTACAGAAACAGCAGGTGAGTCAGTCAGTAGCATTATCCTGTACCGTATCATATACGGAAACAGCCGGTGAGACAGTAAGTAGCATGCTCCTGTACCTTTCTAAGTACAGAAACAGCAGGTGGGTCAGTCTGTAGCATGTTCACATGGCTCTCTATGTACAGAAATAGCAGGTGAGTCAGTCAGTAGCATGCTCACATAATTCTCTAAGTACAGAAACAACAGGCGAGTCAGTCTGTAGCATGCTCACATACTTCTCTAAGTACAGAAACAACAGGTGAGTCAGTCTGTAGCATACTCACACACATCTCTATGTACAGAAACAGCAGGTGAGTCAGACAGTAGAATGCTCACATAGTTCTGTAAAAACAGAAAAAATAGGTGAGTCAGTCAGTAGCATGCTCACATGCTTCTCTAAGTACAGAAACAGCAGGTGAGTCAGTCAGTAGCATGCTCCTGTATCGCTCCATATACGGTAACAGCAGGTGAGTCAATAAGTAACATGCTCCTGCACCTCTCTATGTACAGAAACAGCAGGTGAGTCAGTAAGAAGCATGCTCCTGTACCGCTCTATATACAGAAACAGCAGGTGAGTCAGTAAGAAGCATGCTCCTGTACTGATCCATATACAGAAACAGCAGGTGAGTCAGTCAGTAGCATGCTCCTGTACTGCTCTATATACAGAAACAGCAAATGAGTCAGTCAGTAGCATGCTCCTGTACTGCTCCATATACAGAAACAGCAAGTGAAACAGTGAGTAGAATGCTCCTGTAGTGCTCCATATACAGAAACAGCAGGTGAGTCTGTCAGTAGCATGCTCCTATACCGCTCCATATACGGTAACAGCAGGTGAGTCAGTCAGTAGCATGCTCCTGTACTGCTCCATATACAGAAACAGCAAGTGAAACAGTGAGTAGCATGCTCCTGTACCACACCATATACAGAAACAGCAGGTGAGTCAGTCAGTAGCATGCTCCTGTACTGCTCCATATACGGAAACAGCAGGTGAGTCAGTCAGTAGAATGCTCCTGTACCACTCCATATACAGAAACAGCAAGTGAATCAGTGAGTAGCATGCTCCTGTACCACACCATATACAGAAACAGCAGGTGAGTCAGTCAGTAGCATGCTCCTGTACTGCTCCATATACGGAAACAGCAGGTGAGTCAGTCAGTAGCATGCTCCTGTACTGCTCCATATACGGAAAGAGCAGGTGAGTCAATCAGTAGCATGCTCCTGTACTGCTCCATATACAAAAAACAGCAGGCGAGTCAGTCAGTAGCATGCTCCTGTACTGTTACATATATGGAAACAGCAGGGGATTCAGCAAGTAGCATGCTCCTGTACCACTCCATATATGCACACAGCAGGGGAGTCAGTCAGTACCATGCTCCTATACCTCTCTATTTATGGAAACAGCAGGTGAGTCAGTAAGAAGCATGCTCCAGTACCACTCCAAATATAGAAACTGCAGGCAAGTCAGTCAGTACCATACTCCTGTACCTCTCTATGTACAGAAACAGCAGGTGAGTCAGTCAGTAGCATGATCCTGTACCGCTCCATATATTGAAACAGCAGGTGAGCCAGTCATTAGCATGCTCCTGTAACTTTCTATGTACGGAAACAGCAGGTGAGTCAGTCAGTAGCATGTTCCTGTACTGCTCCTTATATGGAAACAGCAGGGGAGTAAGCCAGTAGCATGCTCCTGTACCACTCCATATATGCAAACAGCAGGGAAGTCAGTCAGTAGCATGCTCCTGTACTGCACTATTTATGGAAACAGCAAGTTAGTCAGTTAGTAGCATGCTCCTGTACCTCATTATTTATGGAAACAGCAAGTGAGCCAGTCAGTAGCATGCTCCTGTACTAATCCATATATGGAAACAACAGGTGAGTCAGTCAGTAGCATGCTCCTGTACCTCTCTATTTATGGAAACAGCAGGTGAGTCAGTCAGTAGCATGCTCCTGTACTTCTCTATTTATGGAAACAGCAGGTGAGTCAGTCAGTAGCATGCACCTGTACCGTTTCATATATGGAAACAGCAGGGGAGTCGGTCAGTAGCATGCTCCTGTACCACTCCATATATGCAAACAGCAGGGGAGTCAGTCAGTAGCATGCTCCTGTACCTCACTATTTATGGAAACAGCAAGTGAGTAAGTCAGTAGCATGCTCCTATACCTCTCTATTTATGGAAACAGCAGGTGAGTCAATCAGTAGCATGCTCTTGTACCTCTCTATTTATGGAAACAGCAGGTGAGTCAGTCAGTAGCATGCTCCTGTACCTCTCTATTTATGGAAACAGCAGGTGAGTGAGTCAGTAGCATGCTCCTGTAACGCTCCATATATGCAAACAACAGGTGAGTCAGTAAGTAGCATGCTCCTGTACCTCTCTATATACAAAAACAGCAGGCAAGTCAGTCAGTACCATACTCCTGTATCTCTCTATGTACGGAAACAGCAAGTGAGTCAGTCAGTAGTATGTTCCTGTACCTCTCTATGTACGGAAACAGCAAGTGAGTCAGTTAGTAGCATGCTCCTATACCTCTCTATTTATGGAAACAGCAGGTGAGTCAGTCAGTAGCATGCTCCTGTATCTCTCTATGTATGGAAACAGCAAGTGAGTCAGTCAGTAGTATGCTCCTGCACCTCTCTATGTACAGAAACAACAAGTGAGTCAGTCAGTAGCATGCTCCTGTACTGCTCCTTATACAGAAACATCAGGTGAGTCAGTCGGTAGCATGCCCTTGTACCTCTCTTTGTACAGAAACAGCAGATGAGACAGTTAGTAGCATGCTCCTGTACTGCTTCATATACAGAAATAGCAGGCTAGTCAGTCAGTAGCATGCTCCTGTACCGCTCCAAATATATGGTAACAGCAGGTGAGTCAGTAAGAAGCATGCTCCTGTACCGCTCTAAATACAGAAACAGCAAATGAGTCAGTAAGAAGCATGCTCCTGTACCGCTCTATATACAGAAACAGCAAGTGAAACAGTGAGTATCATGCTCCTGTACTGCACCATATACAGAAACAGCAGGTGAGTCAGTCAGTAGCATGATCCTGTACTACTCCACATACTGAAACAGCAGGTGAGTCAGTCAGTAGTATGCTCCTGACCGCTCCTTATACAGAAACAGCAGGTGAGTCAGTCAATAGCATGTTCCTGTAACTTTCTATGAACAGAAACAGCAGGTGAGTCATTAAGTAACATGCTCCTGTACCACTCAATATATGAAAACAGCAGGTGAGTCAGTCAGTAGCATGCTCCTGTACCACTCCATATATGGAAACACCAGGTGAGTCAGTCAGTAGCATGCTCCTGTACTGCTCCATATATGGAAACAGCAGATGAGTCCGTCAGTAGCATGCTCCTATACCAATCCATATACGGAAACAGCAGGTGAGTCAGTCAGTAGCATGTTCCTGTACCACTCCATATACGGAATCAGCAGGTGAGTCAGTCAGTAGCATGCTCCTGTACTGCTCCATATACACGGAAACAGCAGATGAGTCCGTCAGTAGCATGCTTCTATACCAATCCATATACGGAAACAGCAGGTGAGTCAGTCAGTAGCATGCTCCTGTACCTCTCTTTGTACGGAAACAGCAGGTAAGACAGTAAGTAGCATGCTCCTGTACTGCTCCATATAAGGAAACAGCAGGTGAGTCTGTCAGTAGCATACACCTGTACCGCTCCATATATAGAAACAGTAGGTGTGTCAGTCAGTAGCATGCTTCTGTACTGCTCCATATATGGAAGCAGCAGGTGAGTCAGTCAGTAGCATGCTCCTGTACCTCTCTATGTACAGAAAAAGCAGGTGAGTCAGTCAGTTTTATGCTCCTGTACAACTCCATATCCGGAAAATGCAGATGAGTCGGTCAGTAGCATGCTCCTGTACCTCTCTATGTACGGTAACAGCACTCAAGTCAGTCAGTAGCATACTCCTCTTCCTCTCTATTTATGGAAACAGCAGGTGAGTCAGTCATTAGCATACTCCTCTACCTCTCTATGTATGGAAACAGCAGGTGAGTCAGTCAATAGCAAGCTCCTGTACCACTCCATTTACGCAAACAGCAGGTGAGTCACTTAGTAGCATGCTCCTGTACCACTCCATATACAGAAACAGCAGGGGAGTCAGTCATTAGCATGTTCCTGTACCATTCCATATATGCAAACAGCAGGGGAGTCAGTCAGTAGCATGCTCCTGTACCTCTCTATGTACAGAAACAGCAGTTGAGTCAGTCATTAGCATGCTCCTATAACAGACTATATACAGAAACAGCAGGTGAGTCAGTCAGTAGCATGCTCCTGTACCGCTCAATATACTGAAAAAGCATGTGTCAGTCAGTAGTATGCTAATGTACTTCTGCTTATACAGAAACAGCAGGTGAGTCAGTCAGTAGCATGCTTCTGTACCTCTCTATGTACAGAAACAGCAGATGAGACAGTAAGTAGCATGCTCCTGTACCTCTCTATGTATGGAAACAGCAGGTGAGTCAGTCAGTAGCATGCTCCTGTACCGCTCAATATACTGAAAAAGCATGTGTCAGTCAGTAGTATGCTACTGTACTTCTGCTTATACAGAAACAGCAGATGAGTTAGTCAGTAGCATGCTTCTGTACCTCTCTATGTACAGAAACAGCAGATGAGACAGTAAGTAGCATGCTCCTGTACCTCTCTATGTAAGGAAACAGCAGATGAGTCAGTTAGTAGCATGCTCCTGTACCACTTCATATATGGAAACACCAGGTGAGTCAGTCAGTAGCATGCTCCTGTACCGCTCCATATACGGAAACAGCAGGTGAATCAGTAAGTAACATGCTCCTGTACCGCTCCATATACAGAAATAGCAGATGAGACAGTAAGTAGCATGCTCCTGTACCTCTCTATGTAAGGAAACAGCAGATAAGTCAGTCAGTAGCATGCTCCTGTACCACTCCATATATGGAAACACCAGGTGAGTCAGTCCGTAGCATGCTCCTGTACCGCTCCATATACGGAAACAGCAGTGAGTCAATCGGTAGCATGCCCCTGTACCTCTCTTTGTACGGAAACAGCAGGTGAGAAAGTAAGTAGCATGCTCCTGTACTGCTCCATATACAAAAACAGCAGGTGAGTCAGTCAGTAGCATGCTCTTGTAAAGCTCCATATATGGAAACAGCAGGTGAGTCAGTCAGTAGCATGCTTCTGTACCTCTCTATGTACAGAAACAGCAGATGAGACAGTAAATAGTATGCTCCTGTACCTCTCTATGTATGGAAACAGCAGGTGAATCAGTAAGTAACATGCTCCTGTACCGCTCCATATACATAAAACAGCAGATGAGACAGTAAGTAGCATGCTCCTGTACCTCTCTATGGCCTAGATTTGGAGTTCGGCGGTAGCCGTCAAAACCAGCGTTAGAGGCTCCTAACGCTGGTTTTGGCCGCCCGCTGGTATTTGGAGTCAGTGATTAAAGGGTCTAACGCTCACTTTTCAGCCGCGACTTTTCCATACCGCAGATCCCCCTACGCCATTTGCGTAGCCTATCTTTTCAATGGGATCTTTCTAACGCTGGTATTTAGAGTCGTTTCTGAAGTGAGCGTTAGAGCTCTAACAACAAGATTCCAGCCGCCTGAAAATAGCAGGAGTTAAGAGCTTTCTGGCTAACGCCGGTTTATAAAGCTCTTAACTACTGTACCCTAAAGTACACTAACACCCATAAACTACCTATGTACCCCTAAACCGAGGTCCCCCCACATCGCCGCCACTCTATTTAAAATTTTAACCCCTAATCTGCCGACCGCCACCTACGTTATACTTATGTACCCCTAATCTGCTGCCCCTAACCCCGCCGACCCCTATATTATATTTCTTAACCCCTAACTTGCCCCCCACAACGTCGCCGCAAGCTACTTAAAATAATTAACCCCTAATCTTCCGACCGCAAATCGCCGCCACCTACGTTATCCCTATGTACCCCTAATCTGCTACCCCTAACATCGCCGACCCCTATATTATATTTATTAACCCCTAACTTGCCCCCCACAACGTCGCCGCAAGCTACTTAAAATAATTAACCCCTAATCTTCCGACCGCAAATCGCCGCCACCTACGTTATCCCTATGTACCCCTAATCTGCTACCCCTAACATCGCCGACCCCTATATTATATTTATTAACCCCTAATCTGCCCCCCTCAACGTCGCCGACACCTGCCTACACTTATTAACCCCTAATCTGCCGAGCGGACCTGAGCGCTACTATAATAAATGTATTAACCCCTAATCCGCCTCACTAACCCTATCATAAATAGTATTAACCCCTAATCTGCCCTCCCTAACATCGCCGACACCTAACTTCAATTATTAACCCCTAATCTGCCGAGCGGACCTCACCGCTATTCTAATAAATGTATTAACCCCTAAAGCTAAGTCTAACCCTAACACTAACACCCCCCTAAGTTAAATATAATATTTATCTAACGAAATAAATTAACTCTTATTAAATAACTTATTTCTATTTAAAGCTAAATACTTACCTGTAAAATAAATCCTAATATAGCTACAATATAAATTATAATTATATTATAGCTATTTTAGGATTAATATTTATTTTACATGCAACTTTTTAATTATTTTAACCAGGTACAATAGCTATTAAATAGTTAAGAACTATTTAATAGTTACCTAGTTAAAATAATAACAAATTTACCTGTAAAATAAATCCTAACCTAAGATATAATTAAACCTAACACTACCCTATCAATAAAATAATTAAATAAACTACCTACAATTACCTACAATTAACCTAACACTACACTATCAATAAATTAATTAAACACAATTCCTACAAATAAATACAATTAAATAAACTAGCTAAAGTACAAAAAATAAAAAAGAACTAAGTTACAGAAAATAAAAAAATATTTACAAACATAAGAAAAATATTACAACAATTTTAAACTAATTACACCTACTCTAAGCCCCCTAATAAAATAACAAAGCCCCCCAAAATAAAAAATTCCCTACCCTATTCTAAATTAAAAAAGTTACAAGCTCTTTTACCTTACCAGCCCTGAACAGGGCCCTTTGCGGGGCATGCCCCAAGAATTTCAGCTCTTTTGCCTGTAAAAAAAAACATACAATACCCCCCCCAACATTACAACCCACCACCCACATACCCCTAATCTAACCCAAACCCCCCTTAAATAAACCTAACACTAAGCCCCTGAAGATCTTCCTACCTTGTCTTCACCATCCAGGTATCACCGATCCGTCCTGGCTCCAAGATCTTCATCCAACCCAAGCGGGGGTTGGCGATCCATAATCCGGTCCAGAAGAGGCTCCAAAGTCTTCCTCCTATCCGGCAAGAAGAGGACATCCGGACCGGCAAACATCTTCTCCAAGCGGCATCTTCGATCTTCTTCCATCCGGAGCGAAGCGGCAGGATCCTGAAGACATCCAGCGCGGAACATCCATCCGGACCGACGACTGAACGACGAATGACTGTTCCTTTAAGGGACGTCATCCAAGATGGCGTCCCTCGAATTCCGATTGGCTGATAGGATTCTATCAGCCAATCGGAATTAAGGTAGGAATTTTCTGATTGGCTGATGGAATCAGCCAATCAGAATCTAGTTCAATCCGATTGGACGATCCAATCAGCCAATCAGATTGAGCTCGCATTCTATTGCTACTGTACTTCTGCTTATACAGAAACAGCAGGTGAGTTAGTCAGTAGCATGCTTCTGTACCTCTCTATATACAGAAACAGCAGATGAGACAGTAAGTAGCATGCTCCTGTACCTCTCTATGTATGGAAACAGCAGGTGAATCAGTAAGTAACATGCTCCTGTACCGCTCCATATACAGAAACAGCAGATGAGACAGTAAGTAGCATGCTCCTGTACCTCTCTATGTAAGGAAACAGCAGATGAGTCAGTCAGTAGCATGCTCCTATACCACTCCATATATGGAAACACCAGGTGAGTCAGTCCGTAGCATGCTCCTGTACTGCTCCATAAACGGAAACAGCAGTGAGTCAGTCTGTAGCATGCCCCTGTACCTCTCTTTGTAAGGAAACAGCAGGTGAGAAAGTAAGTAGCATGCTCCTGTACTGCTCCATATACAAAAACAGCAGCTGAGAAAGTAAGTAGCATGCTCCTGTACTGCTCCATATACAAAAACAGCAGGTGAGTCAGTCAGTAGCATGCTCTTGTAAAGCTCCATATATGGAAACAGTAGGTGAGTCAGTCAGTAGCATGCTTCTGTACCTCTCTATGTACAGAAACAGCAGATGAGACAGTAAGTAGCATGCTCCTGTACCTCTCTATGTATGGAAACAGCAGGTGAATCAGTAAGTAACATGCTCCTGTACCGTTCCATATATAGAAACAGCAGATGAGACAGTAAGTAGCATGCTTCTGTACCTCTCTATGTAAGGAAACAGCAGATGAGTCAGTCAGTAGCAGGCTCCTGTACCACTCCATATATGGAAATACCAGGTGAGTCAGTCAATAGCATGCTCCTGTACCTCTCTATGTATGGAAACAGCAGGTGAATCAGTAATTAACATGGTCCTGTACCGCTCCATAAACAGAAACAGCAGATGAGACAGTAAGTAGCATGCTCCTGTACCACTTCATATATGGAAACACCAGGTGAGTCAGTCAGTAGCATGCTCCTGTACCGCTCCATATATGGAAACAGCAGGTGAATCAGTCAGTAGCATGCTCCTGTACTGCTCCATATACGGAAACAGCAGGTGAATCAGTAAGTAACATGCTCCTGTACCGCTCCATATACAGAAACAGCAGATGAGACAGTAAGTAGCATGCTCCTGTACCTCTCTATGTAAGGAAACAGCTGATGAGACAGTCAGTAGCATGCTCCTGTACCACTCCATATATGGAAACACCAGGCGAGTCAGTCATTAGCATGTTCCTGTACCGCTCCATATACGTAAACAGCAGTGAGTCAGTCGGTAGCATGCTCCTGTACCTCTCTTTGTACGGAAACAGCAGGTGAGAAAGTAAGTAGCATGCTCCTGTACTGTTCCATATACAAAAACAGCAGGTGAGAAAGTAAGTAGCATCCTCCTGTACTGCTCCATATAAACAACAGCAGGTGAGTCAGTCAGTAGCATGCTCTTGTCTTGCTCCATATATGGAAACAGCAGGTGAGTCAGTAAGCAGCATGCTCCTGTACCACTCCATATATGGAAAACAGCAGGTGAGTAAGTAAGTAGCATCCTCCTGTACTGCTCTATATACAGAAACAGCAGGTGAGTCAGTCATTAGTATACTCCTGTACTGCTCTATATACAGAAACAGCAGGTAAGTTGGTCAGCAGCATGCTCCTGTACTGCTCCATATACAGACACAGCAGGAAAGTCAATTAGTGGTGAGGACTTTCCATACCTCTCTATGTACGGAAACAGCAGGTGAGTCAGTCAGTAGCATGCTCCTGTACCTCTCTATGTATGGAAACAGCAGGTGAGTCAGTCAGTAGCATGCTCCTGTACCACGCCAAATATGGAAAATGCAGGTGAGTCAGTAAGTAGCATGCTCCTGTACTGCTCCATATACAAAAGCAGCAGGTGAGTCAGTCAGTGGCATGCTCCTCTACCGCTCCAAATACGGAAACAGCAGGTGAGTCAGTAAGTAGAATGCTCCTGTACCTCTCTAGGTATGGAAACAGCAGGTGAGTCAGTAGCATGCTCCTGTACCTCTCTATGTATGGAAACAGCAGGTGAGTCAGTCAGTAGCATGCTCCTGTACCACGCCAAATATGGAAAATGCAGGTGAGTCAGTAAGTAGCATGCTCCTGTACTGCTCCATATACAAAAGCAGCAGGTGAGTCAGTCAGTGGCATGCTCCTCTACCGCTCCAAATACGGAAACAGCAGGTGAGTCACTAAGTAGCATGCTCCTGTACAGCTCCATATACAGAATCATCAGGTGAGACAGTAAATAGCATGCTCCTGTACTGCTCCATATATGGAGACAGCAGGTGAGTCAGTAACTAGCATGCTCCTGTATCAGTTAATATACGGAAACAGCAGGTGAGTCAATCAGTAGCATGCTCCTGTATCGCTCAATATACGGAAACAGCAGGTGAGTCAGTAAATAGCATTCTCCTGTATTGTTTCATAAATGGAAAGAGCAGGTGAGTCAGTCAGTAGCATACTCCTGTACCTCTCTATGTATGGAACCAGCAGGTGAGTCAGTGAGTAGCATGCTCCTGTACCTCTCTCTGTAAGGAAACAGCAAATGAGTCAGTCTGTAGCATGCTCATGTACCGCACCATATACGGAAACAGCAGGTGAGCCAGTCAGTAGCATACTCCTGTACGTCTCTATGTACGAAACGAGCAGGTGAGTCCGTGAGTAGCATGCTCCTGTACCTCTCTATGAAAGATATATAATGGACCTGCGCCAGACAACCCCCTATAAGCCTAAGGGTGGTAGCACCTAGTAGCCACCGAGATGATGTATACTAAGATAAAAGGTAGTCCCTCAGGCGCCTCTAGACGGAGGCAAGGGGTATAGGAATAGTGATTAGGACAATTCAGTGAGAAAGTTACTTAACACTCAAGATGAAAGTTACTTCATGTACTACTATTTTAAAACTGGTGGTGAAAGTTACTTCATATACTATTTTAAAACTATTTGAAACTTGTTAAGCACGGTTAAAAGATTTTAATGAACAATGGGATAAAATTGAGAACAAATGATCACAAATCTACAATAAGTGGAAGCACACAAATAAACAAATTCAGGTATTGCAGTACAATAGTAAACTTCTAAAATCACATAAAAAACCTATTGTTATGCACCAAGCCGTGGGTGTGTAACACCGGTGCATAACAATAGGCACAGTTTTAGCAAGCAGACACACGTATAGAGGGAAATTAAATTTATTTATACACACTTTAATCTGAAGGTACAAAACCATGAATAACCCACTCTATGTACACATTTGATATAAGAAAAACGAGCGAATACATTTATCCACTGTCCTGTTTACATTCCCATCCTTAAGACCAATCAGAAGGTCACAAAAACGAACAAAAATTTTTTGGCTGATTCATTGTAATCTGAATATTAAATTAGGTATATATCCCAGACCTTGATCGGACATAGTCCAAAACAATTTGAATCTGAGTATAACATGAACTATTAACGCTTCAAAAAACTGACCGGAAGTGACGTCACAATAAAGACGGAGGCACTATACAAACACTATATTATCCTGATCCTACTGCCAAAGATCACTACTTACAATGATTAACCACCTAAGAATAGAATTTGAAGATTATTAAGATAAGTATATGTCAATATCAGTGCTTAAATTAATGACATTTAAACTCCCAAAAACGGAAATGGACAGAAGTGAACACTTCCGGTTCTGGGCTACAAAAGGCTTACATTACAGATCTAAAATCAGTCTTGATAAAGGCCTATTACGGGCCGAAACGCGTTGACCGTTAGGTAAGCCTTATTCCTTCAATATTTTTTATTTGAGACGTTATTGCGCTATGTTGCTTTTTATTTATTTCTAGGTTGATGCACATCGCTCCACCATATTTTCTACTTTCTACTTGCAATATACAGGGAGTCTGTATCCCAAAATCCTGGATTACAAGCACCTAAAACTTCTATATATATATATACTTTGCTCCACAGTATGCGCACATCACTTGATTTTTGAGGATTTGAGTGTTTAAACTTTTTGTGTTGTTACACTTTTTTCATTCCGGATCTCACATATTGACATTTTTTGGATATCACTCACTTTTACGTGTCTATATTTGGATATTTATTTATTTATTTGGACATCACTGGACATTTGGACATCACTTTGGACATCACATATGACATTTTTTCATATATATTTTTTTATATTTTTACATCCAGCGGACTGTGTGTTTTTCCATTTTTTATTTATATTTTTTCTCCAAAATTTTTTTTCACAGATTATATATTCTTCATGGATTATGTATGTTATTTTGTGAATTTGTTCTGTACCATACACATTACCCTTCACCTTTGAGTGACATTTAGTTTTTTTCCTGCCTTTATATATCTGTCCACACGTTGGTTTACCAAGACAGTTCATATTTCAACCCATCGCTGTTTGGGGTTGTACTTTACTTTTTTATATGGTTTTATCACCCATTTTTCATGGATCCATGAAGGTTTTTTTATGTGATTTTAGAAGTTTACTATTGTACTGCAATACCTGAATTTGTTTATTTGTGTACTTCCACTTATTGTAGATTTGTGATCATTTGTTCTCAATTTTATCCCATTGTTCATTAAAATCTTTTAACCGTGCTTAACAAGTTTCAAATAGTTTTAAAATAGTATATGAAGTAACTTTCACCACCAGTTTTAAAATAGTAGTACATGAAGTAACTTTCATCTTGAGTGTTAAGTAACTTTCTCACTGAATTGTCCTAATCACTATTCCTATACCCCTTGCCTCCATCTAGAGGCGCCTGAGGGACTACCTTTTACCCTGTACCTCTCTATGTAAGGAGACAGCAAATGAGTCAGTCTGTAGCATGCTCACGTACCGAACCATATACGGAAACAGCAGGTGAGTCAGTCAGTAGCATGCTCCTGTACCTCTCTATGTACGGAAAAAGAAGATGATTCAGTCAGTAGCATGCTCCTGTACCAGTCCGTGAGTAGCATGCTCCTATTCCTCTCTATGTAAGGAAACAGCAAATGAGTCAGTCTGTAGCATGCTCACGTACCGCTCCATATACGGAAACAGCAGGTAAGTCAGTCAGTAGCAAGCTCCTGTACTACTCCATATATGGAAACAGCAGGTGAGTCAGTCAGTAGCATGCTCCTGTACCTTTCTATGTACGGAAAAAGCAGATGATTCAGTCAGTAGCATGCTCCTGTACCACTCCATATACGGAAACTGCAGGTGAGTCAGTCAGTAGCATGCTCCTGTATCCTGTACTGCTCCATATAGGGAAACAGCAGATGAGTCAGTCAGTAGCATGCTCCTGTACCACTCCATATATGCTAACAGCAGGGGAGTCAGTCAGTAGCATCCTCCGGAACCTCTCTATGTACGGAAAAAGCAGGCAAGTCAGTCAGTACCATAGTCCTGTACCACTCCATATACAGAAACAGCAGGGGAGTCAGTCATTAGCATGCTCCTGTACTGCTCCATATACAGAAACAGCAGGGGAGTCAGTCATTAGCATGCTCCTGTACAACTCCATATATGCTAACAGCAGGGGAGTCAGTCATTAGCATGCTCCTGTACCTCTCTATGTATCGTAAAAGCAGGTGAGTCAGTAGGTAGCATGCTCCTGTACCTCTCTATGTATGGAAACAGCAGGTGAGTCAGTCAGTAGCATGCTCCTCTACCGCTCCAAATATGGAAAATTCAGATGAGTCAGTTATTAGCATGCTCCTGTACCGCTCCATATACGGAGACAGCAGGTGAGCCAGTCAGTAGCATACTCCTGTACCTCTCTATGAACGGAAACAGCAGGTGAGTCAGTAAGTAGCATGTTCCTGTACAGCTCCATATACAGAAACATCAGGTGAGACAGTAAATAGCATGCTCCTGTACCGCTCCATATATGGAAACAGCAGGTGAGTCAGTAACTAGCATGCTCCTGTACCGCTCAATATACGGAAACAGCAGGTAAGTCAGTAAATAGCATTCTCCTGTATTGCTCCATAAATGGAAACAGCAGGTGAGTCAGTCAGTAGCATGCTCCTGTACCTCTCTATGTATGGTAACAGCAGGTGAGTCAGTCAGTAGCATGCTCCTGTACCTCTCTCTGTAAGGAAACAGCAAGTGACTCAGTCTGTAGCATGCTCACGTACCAAACCACATACGGAAACAGCAGGTGAGTCAGTCAGTAGTATTCTCCTGTACTACTCCATATATGGAAACAGCAGGTGAGTCAGTCAGTAGCATGCTAAACAGCAGGTGAGTCCGTCAGTAGCATGCTCCTGTACCACGCCAAATATGGAAAATGCAGGTGAGTCAGTAAGTAGCATGCTCCTGTACTGCTCCATATACAAAAGCAGCAGGTGAGTCAGTCAGTGGCATGCTCCTCTACCGCTCCAAATACGGAAACAGCAGGTGAGTCACTAAGTAGCATGCTCCTGTACAGCTCCATATACAGAATCATCAGGTGAGACAGTAAATAGCATGCTCCTGTACTGCTCCATATATGGAGACAGCAGGTGAGTCAGTAACTAGCATGCTCCTGTATCAGTTAATATACGGAAACAGCAGGTGAGTCAATCAGTAGCATGCTCCTGTATCGCTCAATATACGGAAACAGCAGGTGAGTCAGTAAATAGCATTCTCCTGTATTGTTTCATAAATGGAAAGAGCAGGTGAGTCAGTCAGTAGCATACTCCTGTACCTCTCTATGTATGGAACCAGCAGGTGAGTCAGTGAGTAGCACTCCCAAAAACGGAAATGGACAGAAGTGAACACTTCCGGTTCTGGGCTACAAAAGGCTTACATTACAGATCTAAAATCAGTCTTGATAAAGGCCTTTTACGGGCCGAAACGCGTTGACCGTTAGGTAAGCCTTATTCCTTCAATATTTTTTATTTGAGACGTTATTGCGCTATGTTGCTTTTTATTTCTTTCTAGGTTGATGCACATCGCTCCACCATATTTTCTACTTTCTACTTGCAATATACAGGGAGTCTGTATCCCAAAATCCTGGATTACAAGCACCTAAAACTTCTATATATATATATATACTTTGCTCCACAGTATGCGCACATCACTTGATTTTTGAGGATTTGAGTGTTTAAACTTTTTGTGTTGTTACACTTTTTTCATTCCGGATCTCACATATTGACATTTTTTGGATATCACTCACTTTTACGTGTCTATATTTGGATATTTATTTATTTATTTGGACATCACTGGACATTTGGACATCACTTTGGACATCACATATGACATTTTTTCATATATATTTTTTTATATTTTTACATCCAGCGGACTGTGTGTTTTTCCATTTTTTATTTATATTTTTTCTCCAAAAATTTTTTTCACAGATTATATATTCTTCATGGATTATGTATGTTATTTTGTGAATTTGTTCTGTACCATACACATTACCCTTCACCTTTGAGTGACATTTAGTTTTTTTCCTGCCTTTATATATCTGTCCACACGTTGGTTTACCAAGACAGTTCATATTTCAACCCATCGCTGTTTGGGGTTGTACTTTACTTTTTTATATGGTTTTATCACCCATTTTTCATGGATCCATGAAGGTTTTTTTATGTGATTTTAGAAGTTTACTATTGTACTGCAATACCTGAATTTGTTTATTTGTGTACTTCCACTTATTGTAGATTTGTGATCATTTGTTCTCAATTTTATCCCATTGTTCATTAAAATCTTTTAACCGTGCTTAACAAGTTTCAAATAGTTTTAAAATAGTATATGAAGTAACTTTCACCACCAGTTTTAAAATAGTAGTACATGAAGTAACTTTCATCTTGAGTGTTAAGTAACTTTCTCACTGAATTGTCCTAATCACTATTCCTATACCCCTTGCCTCCATCTAGAGGCGCCTGAGGGACTACCTTTTACCCTGTACCTCTCTATGTAAGGAGACAGCAAATGAGTCAGTCTGTAGCATGCTCACGTACCGAACCATATACGGAAACAGCAGGGGAGTCAGTCAGTAGCATGCTCCTGTACCTCTCTATGTACGGAAAAAGAAGATGATTCAGTCAGTAGCATGCTCCTGTACCAGTCCGTGAGTAGCATGCTCCTATTCCTCTCTATGTAAGGAAACAGCAAATGAGTCAGTCTGTAGCATGCTCACGTACCGCTCCATATACGGAAACAGCAGGTAAGTCAGTCAGTAGCAAGCTCCTGTACTACTCCATATATGGAAACAGCAGGTGAGTCAGTCAGTAGCATGCTCCTGTACCTTTCTATGTACGGAAAAAGCAGATGATTCAGTCAGTAGCATACTCCTGTACCACTCCATATACGGAAACTGCAGGTGAGTCAGTCAGTAGCATGCTCCTGTATCCTGTACTGCTCCATATAGGGAAACAGCAGATGAGTCAGTCAGTAGCATGCTCCTGTACCACTCCATATATGCTAACAGCAGGGGAGTCAGTCAGTAGCATCCTCCGGAACCTCTCTATGTACGGAAAAAGCAGGCAAGTCAGTCAGTACCATAGTCCTGTACCACTCCATATACAGAAACAGCAGGGGAGTCAGTCATTAGCATGCTCCTGTACTGCTCCATATACAGAAACAGCAGGGGAGTCAGTCATTAGCATGCTCCTGTACAACTCCATATATGCTAACAGCAGGGGAGTCAGTCATTAGCATGCTCCTGTACCTCTCTATGTATCGTAAAAGCAGGTGAGTCAGTAGGTAGCATGCTCCTGTACCTCTCTATGTATGGAAACAGCAGGTGAGTCAGTCAGTAGCATGCTCCTCTACCGCTCCAAATATGGAAAATTCAGATGAGTCAGTTATTAGCATGCTCCTGTACCGCTCCATATACGGAGACAGCAGGTGAGCCAGTCAGTAGCATACTCCTGTACCTCTCTATGAACGGAAACAGCAGGTGAGTCAGTAAGTAGCATGTTCCTGTACAGCTCCATATACAGAAACATCAGGTGAGACAGTAAATAGCATGCTCCTGTACCGCTCCATATATGGAAACAGCAGGTGAGTCAGTAACTAGCATGCTCCTGTACCGCTCAATATACGGAAACAGCAGGTAAGTCAGTAAATAGCATTCTCCTGTATTGCTCCATAAATGGAAACAGCAGGTGAGTCAGTCAGTAGCATGCTCCTGTACCTCTCTATGTATGGTAACAGCAGGTGAGTCAGTCAGTAGCATGCTCCTGTACCTCTCTCTGTAAGGAAACAGCAAGTGACTCAGTCTGTAGCATGCTCACGTACCAAACCACATACGGAAACAGCAGGTGAGTCAGTCAGTAGTATTCTCCTGTACTACTCCATATATGGAAACAGCAGGTGAGTCAGTCAGTAGCATGCTAAACAGCAGGTGAGTCCGTCAGTAGCATGCTCCTGTACCTCTCTATGTACGGAAAAAGCAGATGATTCAGTCAGTAGCATGCTCCTGTACCAGTCCGTGAGTAGCATGCTCCTGTACCTCTCTATCTAAGGAAACAGCAAATGAGTCAGTCTGTAGCATGCTCACGTACCGCTCCATATACGGAAACAGCAGGTGAGTCACTCAGTAGCATGCTCCTGTACTACTCCATATATGGAAACAGCAGGTGAGTCAGTCAGTAGCATGCTCCTGTACCTCTATATAGGGAAACAGCAGATAAGTCAGTCAGTAGCATGCTCCTGTACCACTCCATATATGCTAACAGCAGGGGAGTCAGTCACTAGCATGCTCCGGAACCTCTCTATGTATGGAAAATGCAGGCAAGTCAGTCTGTACCATACTCCTGTACCGCTCCATATACTGAAACAGCAGGGGAGTCAGTCCTTAGCATGCTCCTGTACCTCTCTATGAACGGAAACAGCAGGTGAGTCAGTAAGTAGCATGTTCCTGTACCACTCCATATACAGAAACCTCAGGTGAGATAGTAAATAGCATGCTCCTGTACCGCTCCATATATTCGGAAACAGCAGGTGAGTCAGTAACTAGCATGCTCCTGTATCGGTTAATATATGGAAACAGCAGGTGAGTCAGTCAGTAGCATGCTCCTGTACCACTCAATATACGGAAACAGCAGGTGAGTCAGTAAATAGCATTCTCCTGTATTGCTCCATAAATGGAAACAGCAGGTGAGTCAGTCAGTAGCATGCTCCTGTACATCTCTATGTATGGTAACAGCAGGTGAGTCAGTCAGTAGCATGCTCCTGTACCTCTCTCTGTAAGGAAACAGCAAGTGACTCAGTCTGTAGCATGCTCACGTACCAAACCATATACGGAAACAGCAGGTGAGTCAGTCAGTAGCATGCCCCGGTACTACTCCATATATGGAAACAGCAGGTGAGTCAGTCAGTAGAATGCTCCTGTACCTCTATATATATGGAAACAGCAGGTGTGTAAGTCAGTAGCATGCTCCTGTACCTCTCTATATGTGAAAACAGCAGGTCTGTAAGTCAGTAGCATGCTCCTCTACTGCTCCATATATGGAAACAGCATGTGAGTCAGTCCGTAGCATGCTCCTGTACCTCCCTATGTACTGAAAAAGCTGATGATTCCATCAGTAGCATGCTCCTGTACCACTCCATATACGGAAACTGCAGGTGAGTCAGTCAGTAGCATGCTCCTGTTCCTCTCTATGTATGGTAACAGCAGGTGAGTCAGTCAGTAGCATGCTCCTGTACCTCTCTGTATGTAAACAGTAAGTGAGTCAGTCTGTAGCATACTTACGTACCACACCACATACGGAAACAGCAGGTGAGTCAGTCAGTAGCATGCTCCTGTACTACTCCATATATGGAAACAGCAGGTGAGTCAGTCACTAGCATGCTCCTTTCTCTCTATATATGGAAACAGCAGGTGTGTAAGTCAGTAGCATGCTCCTCTACTGCTCCCTATATGGAAACAGCATGTGAGTCAGTCAGTAGCATGCTCCTGTACCTCTCTATGTAGTGAAAAAGCATATGATTCCATCAGTAGCATGCTCCTGTACCACTCCATATACGGTAACTGCAGGTGAGTCAGTCAGTAGCATGCTCCTGTTCCTCTCTATGTATGGTTAACAGCAGGTGAGTCAGTCATTAGCATGCTCCTGTACTGCTCCTTTATACAGAAACAGCAGGGGAGTCAGTCATTAGCATGCTCCTGTACCGCTCCATATACAGGAACAGCAAATGAGTCAGTCAGTAGCATGCTCCTGTACCGCTCCATATACAGAAACAGCAAATGAGTCAGTCAGTAGCATGCTCCTGTACCTCTCTATGTACGGAAACAGCAAGTGAGTCAGTCAGTAGCATGCTCCTGTACCTCTATATGTACAGAAACAGCAAGTGAGTTAGTCAGTAGCATGCTCCTGTACTGCTCCTTATACAGAAACAGCAAGTGAGTCAGTAAGTAGCATGCTCCTGTACTGCTCCTTATACAGAAACAGCAGGTGAGTCAGTCAGTAGCATGCTCCTGTACCGCTGTGCATACAGAAATAGTAGGGGAGTCAGTCATTAGCATGCTCCTGTACTGCTCCATATACAGAAACAGCAGGGGAGTCAGTCAGTAGCATGCTCCTGTACTGCTCCTTATACAGAAACAGCAGTTAAGTCAGTCAGTAGCATGCTCCTGTACCTCTCTATGTACGGAAACAGCAAGTGAGTCAGTTAGTAGCATGCTCCTGTACTGGTTCTTATACAGAAACAGCAGGGGAGTCAGACAATAGCATGCTCCTGAATCTCTCTATGTATGGAAACAGCAAGTGAGTCAGTCAGTAGCATGCTCCTGTACTGCTCCTTATACAGAAACAGCAGGTGAGTCAGTCAGTAGCATGCTCCTGTACCGCTCAATATACAGAAACAGCAGGGGAGTCAGTCAGTAGCATGCTCCTGTACTGCTCCATATACAGAAACAGCAGGGGAGTCAATCAGTAGCATGCTTTTGTACCTCTCTATGTACAGAAACAGCAAGTGAGTCAGTCAGTAGCATGCTCCTGTACTGCTCATTATACAGAAACAGCAGGTGAGTCAGTCAGTAGCATGCTCCTGTACTGCTCCTTATACAGAAACAGCAGGTGAGTCAGTCAGTAGCATGCTCCTGTACCGCTCCATATACAGAAACAGCAGGTGAGTCAGTCAGTAGCATGCTCCTGTACTGCTCCTTATACATAAACAGCAGGTGAGTCAGTCAGTAGCATGCTTCTGTACCTCTCTTTGTACAGAAACATCAGGTGAGACAGTCAGTAGCATGCTCCTGTACCGCTCCATATATGGAAATAGCAGGTGAGTCAATCAGTACCATACTCCTGTACTGCTTCATATACAGAAACATCAGGTGAGTCAGTCAGTAGCATGCTCCTGTACTGCTCCATATATGGAAACAGCAGGTCAGTCGATCAGTACCATACTCCTGTACTGCTTCATATACAGAAACATCAGGTGAGTCAGTAAGTAGCATGCTCCTGTACTGCTCCAAATATGGAAACAGCAGGTTAGTCAGTCAGTAGCATGCTCCTGTACTGCTTCATATACAGAAACAGCAGGTGAGTCAGTCAGTAGCATGCTCCTGTACTGCTTCATATACCGAAACAGCAGGTGAGTCAGTAAGTAGCATGCTCCTGTACCACTCCATATATGGAAACAGCAGGTGAGTCAGTCATTAGCATGCTCCTGTACTGCTCTATATAAGGAAACAGCAGGTGAGTCAGTCAGTAGCATGCTTCTGTACCATTCCATATACAGAAACAACAGGTAAGTTTGTCAGTAGCATGCTCCTGTACCGCTCCATATACAGAACCAGCAGGTAAGTTGGTCAGCAGAATGCTCCTTTACTGCTCCATATACATAAATAGCAGGTAAGGCGGTCAGTAGAATGCTCCTGTACTGCTCCATATACAGAAACAGCAGGAAAGTTAATTAGTGGTAAGGACTTCCGTTGGGGGCGGAGCTACCATGTGTTGGGTGTTGTTCTGTATCGGCAGTCAGATTGAGTGTCGTAAACCTCTTTTGCTCCCTGCTATTAGCCTCTTGGCCCTGTGCTTTCCCAGGGTTGGTTGGGGTGTCAGGCAGTATATTCGCCTACAGGTGTCGGAGGTCTGAAGTAGCCATCATTAGCTTGCGATGAACACCGCGTTTCTTTGTTTAGAGGACAACTCGAGGAGGTATCCTGTTCTCTGCATCCCCACTTGTAGGTAGGAGTGTTGTGCGCTCAGAGAGATCTTTGTGCATGGCTCCGTCCTCGTGGTGGTAAAAGGCAAGAAGGAAGGCAGTCTTGTAATTCCCTCGTAAGTTTGGCTGGTTCCAAAAAGTATTGTGTGATGCTGGTAGCCGTTGTCCTGTTCCACTAAGGATACCCTCAGCACTATAAAGATTCTCACTGGTCGGGGGGCGGAGCCGGCCGGGAAAGAACTTGGCTGCAACTAACTGAAGCTCCGGCTACATCCACTTGATATAAGCATAGCTAAGGGGGCTAAAGCAAAGTAAGCGGGCATGTAATAACGTGCCATAACCTCTGAAATAGGGGGTTAGGTGTGGAGACCGAAAACAGGCATATAAACGGCGGAGAAACCCAGACTGCAGCGGTCATTAGCAGAGGCCTCTCGGAATCACCCACGTGGCGAGCAGTATCTCGCGGTTAGAGAAAGACCGACAACTTGGGACAGACAGAGCAGTGCACTTACAAAGGTATCCTCAGACACCGGCTTCCAAGACATTGATTGCTACTTCCAGCCAGATCGCTGTCACGACGCTACAGAACCCGATACGAGGAACGAGCCGCATGGAAACGCAGGTACAGAAACAACCCTGTAACAAACAGGAGAGAGCAGCAGCGAAATTAAGTAAGTCGTACATCCCAACGTTATAATAGTTTCTTAGCTACATTTGCAAAGAGAGAGGCCCTGCACGCTGAACGATCTACTAGCTAAAGGGACACAAACCAAAACCACATAATACAGACGGAGCTAGTCGCCACGCACATAAGAAACTAGGCCCTGGGGACATAACTTCGCAGAGACACATCATTACTATATTCAAAGGGATATATAAAGGAAAAGGGCCCCCGCTAAGGTCAACATTATTGCTAACACTTTATGTTAATACTGCCATATGGCTACCAGAAAACAGAAGCCTGACAAGCAACAGAAAACTACAACCCCTGGTGGGGGGAAATTAAATGCATTCTTTAAGCCATTCGACAATGTAAATGCACTTTCTGTGGAAACTGCACAGTTAGACATGTCAGATCTCACGGATCACGCAACTGATCACACACCTATAACGCGGGCAGACCTTAACCTATTACCCACTAAAGATGACCTAAGCACATTTATGACCCATGTCAGCAAGGCAATAAAGGACGGTTTAGCTGAAGTTAAGAGAGATGTTAATGCACTGGGTCACAGAGTACTGCATTTGGAGGAACAAGCAGAGGAATACACCAGAACCACTGATGACATGACTATAGCACTACAGCAACAGAACACGACAATATTGCAACTGCAATCCCAAGTCGAAGACCTTGATAATAGAGGCAGACGCCAAAACCTGAGAATTAGGGGGGTGCCAGAGGAAATTACACCACCACAAATTCCATCATACTTACAAAACCTGTTCAAATTTTTACTAGGTCTAGGCAAAGATGACATGATATCTTTAGATAGAGCACACCGTGCCCTTAGACCCAAACCATCGCCATCGGCACCTCCTAGAGATATAATACTATGTTGCCACAAGTTTGCAGATAAGGAAAGAATCATGCTGGCGGCAAGAAAAAGTTCCCCACTTAGATTCGGGGAGGACTCTCTACAGATCTTCTCAGACTTGAGCCCACTAACATTAGCAAAGAGGAAGGAGGCAAGATACCTTACATTGCATTTAACAGACTTAAATATACCCTACAGATGGGGTTTTCCCTTTGCTATAAAAGTCATTAAGGACAATAAAACATACACATATAAAGACCCCGAAGACATAGAATCATTCTGCCAACAGCTTGATATCCCACAAGCCAAGTTGCCTTCAATAAAAGATCTCATCACAGATAAACCTACACAAAAGAAAACTCCGAAAACTAATCAACAATCAAACTGGTCAACAGTATCGAAGAAAAGAAGAAACAACTCCACAACTTCACAGGCCCAATCGGAAGCTGACTCTGAACCAACATGAAGGGAGTACTTTATTTCCTTTTATATTTGACTTGCACTTGATATAACTCCCTAAGAGAGTTCTGAACAAAGACTGTTGCGGGATTGTCCATCCAAACTCAAAGACTCTAGTATATAGTACAAAGCCATAATAGGCTGCTTAGTGACCTACGGAGATTCCCCCCCCCCCCCTCCGCCTTCTCCACCTCATCTCCACCCCATACCCCCCCTTTAACTTATAAGCTAGCCCCCATGACCACAACAAGTATCTTAACATAATGTCAAGAATGGATAGGCATAATAGATGCCTTTCTCCCCCTACCACTCTTGCCTACCATCCCCTCTCAACGGAAGCAAGAAAATCCATTTCCCTAATTCCTCATTACCTTGCCCCCCCCTAACTGTACGATGATAGTACATTGTACTCTACGACAAATGGAATGTTATTATTATTGTTGTTTGATACTTTTATCATTGTTGATTTGCTTACATGTTTTGCTTATTTATTTCAGTATTGGAACCACCATCCATCCTTTCTCTTTTTTCTGTGTTATTTCCGGAGAACAGAAAACAGCCCTCTCATCTACAACTCTCTTCCACTTTTACCTATGCTGTGCCAGTAAAGTATTACAAACCAAGCTACAGATGATCCTCTTGAGGGTAAGATCACATTGTTCACTAACACACACACTCCAACATGGCTGACCCAGCAGTAAACATTATATCTCAGAACGTGAAGGGCCTCAACTCACCTACGAAGAGAGCGATTGCACTGCGCAGCTTAGCTAAGCATAAAAATGCAATCATATTCTTACAGGAGACACATTTCATAAGGGAGTCAGAACCTAAATTTCACTCAAAAGAATTCACAACAAGTTATTACAGCTCAGACAGAGTTAAAAAAAACGGGGTATGCACTTTAATACATAAAAACATACAATTCCAACTTAACAAACAGATAGTTGATACAGAAGGCAGAATATTAATCCTAACAGGTTTACTGTTCCACCAACCTGTGACGTTAGTAAATGCTTATGCCCCCAACGGCAAGAAAGCCCAATTTTTCCAGACACTACAGAACCTAGTAGTAGAAAATAAAATTGGTACCCTCATTTTAGGAGGAGATTTAAACATCGCTCTAAACCCTACACTGGACGCCTCCTCTCACAGACCAACAGCCCAAACACGACCTCCTAACATAGTATACAAATTCCTAACACATTTAGGCTTACTTGATACATGGAGATTAAAACACCCGTCACAGCGCAACTACACCTTTTTCTCCTTCCCCTGGTCAGTGTACACTAGAATCGATTATATCTTCATAGATAGAAACCACCTCTCTTTACTTAAAGATGCAGACATCCAGCCAACCCCATGGTCAGATCACTCTCAAGTTAGTGCTCAACTACAGTGGCCCGATCACCCAACGACCCCCTATATTTGGAGAATGGACGACTCGTTATTACATCAACCAGACACAATTGACGCTTTGGAAACCTCACTAAAGGAATACTTTAGTATTAACACTACTCCAGACACTTCTCCACACACGTTATGGGAGGCTCACAAAGCGGTACTCAGAGGCCATTGCATTAAACATACTTCATATAGGAAGAAGAGGTACAATCAGACAATAGATGTCCTGACTACACAATTAGCCGGCCTGGAACTCTCCCACAAAAATTCTCCGAAAGACAATACAGTACTTAAAAGGGTGACAGACACCAGACAAGAACTCAATAAAATACTCTTGAAAGAGGCTCAGAGACGTGCATTAAATCTTAACAAAATCTACTTTTTCGAGGGCAATAGAGCAGGTTCGCTCCTAGCCAGAGCCCTAAAAACCCAGACACTAAAAGCACAGATACATAAGTTAACAACCCCTGACAAGCGGGATATACTTGACAGTGAAGGTATTGCTAACAACTTTAAAGAATATTACGCTAAGTTATATAACCTTAGCAAAAACGACACACCAGAACACCTAACGCAGATGCGGGCATACATTAGCGAAGCAGACCTACCTTCTTTACAACCAGAGCAACGCACTACACTAGAAAACCCAATAAGCTTGTTAGAGGTCTTGTCTGCAATAAAAGATTTACCTACAGGTAAAAGTCCGGGTCCAGACGGCTTCTCAAACACATATTATAAGACTTATAAACATATCCTAGCCCCACACCTACTCAAATTATTCCAAACATTGGAGAACGAGGGCTCTTTCTCGCAAGACATGCTGTCGGCACATATTTCTGTAATACCCAAACCCCAGAAAAATCCAACAGACCCCAGTAGTTATAGGCCAATATCCCTCCTAAACACGGATATAAAAATTTTAGGCAAAATCTTAGCAAAAAGAATCAATGTAGTACTGCAGTCCCTAATACATACGGACCAAGTAGGATTTGTCCCGGGGCGGGAGGCAAGAGACAATACAATGAGAGCCCTGACCTTAATATCATACGCTAAACATAACAAAATTCCATCAGTCCTCTTGGCGGTAGACGCCGAGAAGGCGTTCGACCGCATAAATTGGAGATTTCTTGAAGAGACACTAAAGGCGATAGGATTTGGACCACACATGATCTCACGCATACTTAGCCTATACACAAGTCCCACCGCTAAAGTTAAGGCAAATGGAATGCTGTCAAACCCCTTCCAAATTCAAAACGGCACACGACAGGGTTGCCCCTTGTCGCCCATATTGTTTATTTTAACAATGGAGGTCTTTGCTGCCCATATTCGAAATAACAATGAGATACATGGTGTAAAGATAGGTCCTCACGATTTTAAAATTGCATTATACGCTGACGACGTACTATTCACAATTACTGACCCACATCACACAGTACCTATAATCTTAAAGGAAATTAACACCTTTGGCCGGTTCTCGGGTTTCTTGATAAACCCGCAGAAATCGGAGATTCTAAATGTTTCCATGGCCCAGACTGATTTCCTTAATGTCTCAAACACCTGCCCAATGATTGCCCGAGACAGGTCCATAAAATACTTAGGGATACATATCTCCCCTAACCACACACAGCTATTTAAAGAAAATTACACCAAACTTTTATTAACAACGCAACAAGATCTTCGCACTTGGTCTTTAAAACCAATTTCCTGGTGGGGACGCACACAATGCATTAAAATGACCACTTTGCCCAGGGTATTGTACCTACTTCAGGCTGTACCCATAACTCTTCCCAAATGGTACCTAGCTCAACTCCAAAGACATATAAATGCCTTTATCTGGGGAAAAGGAAAACCTAGGATTAACAAATCCAACATGTACAGAGCCACAATAAATGGAGGACTGGGACTGCCAGACTTAACAGTATATTATAACGCAGTCACCTTACAAAGAATTCTAGACTGGCATAGAGCAGGTGACTCGAAAGCCTGGGTATCCTTAGACTCTAACATCCTTAGAGTTCCTTCAGTGGGAGCTCTATGCTGGGTACCAAAATCTTTACGGCCCCCACAGTGTTATGATTTAATGATTCATAAACATGTTTTTGACTCATGGGATAATATTAATCTTCACCAGACGTATCTCACTGGAGCTCGCTCTCCTCTTTTTCCCATACCATTGAACGCTGAGATGATAGGAGGGTTGGATAAAGGACAACAGAGACTAACTGAATGGGGATACACAGTGCCACTAAAAGAATTTACGCTTCATGGGAAGTTGGCGGGGAGAGAAAATCTAAGTGTAGTAGCGGGAGGACGATACTCTAACTGGTTAAAATATTCTCAACTACACCATTTTATATACACTTCACCACACCAGAAAGACTTCCTGAGGGAACTGACACCGTTCGAAACTCTTTGCACAAACACAACCCCGCTGCGGCACTCGCTGTCCTTGACACGCAAACTTATACAAATAGAACACAAACACACGCTCCCCTCATACACGACCAAATGGCACGAGGAGCTGGGACATGATATGAATGGGAAAGATTGGAAGAAAATCTTTCAAAACACAAAAAAGTCGTCAAGCTTACCCCAAATGCTAGAACTTAATTTTAAAGTGCTAATGAGATGGTACTTAACCCCTTCACGCATCCACTCCATCTACCCAGAGGCAGGCAGTAATTGTTGGGGAGGTTGCCCTACTAGAGGCCAATACCTACATATGTGGTGGGACTGTGATGTAATTAAACCACTCTGGTGCGAAATAGAAATTTTTTATAGGCAGATACTGACTGAGGAATTTGAGCTGACACCCAGACTAGCGTTATTAAATGACCTCCCCCCGTTCCCTTGCAAACTGAGACTCAGACTATTACAAATAGGCATTACAAGCGCTAAATCTCTAATAGCGTTTCATTGGAAAACACAACACAGACCAACACTATTAGAATGGATTAATAAGGTCACGGACATGCTAACACTCGAGGAATATAGTTACTACAAAAGGAAACAGATCGACACTTTTGCAGACATCAAATTTCTCTGGGAAGAATTAACTACACGACAGGTTCCTTTACTTAGGTCAATAACATAAAGTCCCTTCTCTTCCTGTCTACCTGTCTCTCTCTTCGTTTCCTCCTACTTCTCTTGCTGACGCTTACCTCGGGGGCCCACCCCCTTGGAAGGAATGGTGGTTCCAAAGTTTATAGTTAAATTTATCGTTACAAAGTTATGAGAATAATTTCACCAAGGAGCAACGAACTTACACACCTATGTGTTAATCTCATCCAAATCTTCACATTGGGAGAAGACTGAAGACTGTAAAAGACTATATGTATGTAATTGTTGTCTCTTATTTTTTTTTCTTCTTCCATGTTCTGTATATTTTTCTTTATGTGGATGACAATAAAGCTCTTTGAAAAAAAAAAAAAAAAAAAAAAAAAGATTCTCACTGGTCACCTATCAATTGGTCTGCAAGTATTGGGGGGGGGGGGGTTTGCTTCTTCTCATGCTCTTTGGCTGCATGATGTCACAAGCCAAGGTGCTAGTAAGAGACGAGTTAACCGAGCCGTAAAACTGTTTTATTTGAGGCCTCTTTTGAGACTGTACCTCCTACCTACGACAAGGTGTACAAGTATTACACATTATTATCTAAGGTGGAGACTTTAAAAGTTTAACCTCTCTCTACATTAATTCAATCGAAAGTTTGAGCTTGGAAGCCTTATGAAGATTTACTTGTAAAGTGTATCCATGTTTTGGCTCTACCAAGCTTATAAAGGACCTATTGCTGTGTCTCTTGGGACAATTCAGATCTTGGCTTTATTTAAAGTGTCTATGTTCTTGTCTGGAATAACAATGTTTATTTGATCTGTTTGTGCACAGAGATTCTCAGAATATTCTATATATGTGTTTAAAATCTGAATATATGCTGTGTTATTATAGGATAATACACATATAGAAGGGTATAAATTGCTTTACCTAGCTCCAAATTATTATGTACCTGGGTCTTTTGCTGCAGGGTAGAACTACTGTATATAAAGGGAAATACCTGCAAATTTTTCTAGGTGCTTAAAATTATTTTTTCCTTGTGATTATTGGGTCTCTTGATTGTCAGTAATTTCTTTTCAGCCAGTCCTGGTTTAGTGATAGGCCCTTTATTTTACTTTTAACACAAACTCTTCTTTATTTTTTTGGGCTCACATACACACCAAAAGGATTTTAGGCTCTTATTTTGCTTGCCTGATATGTTTTGCACGTTTCTTTCACGATTTATTATCATTGTTTTTCATATATGCACCTCAATTAATGTAAAAATGTGTCACCCAGGTGAAACAAAACTCACCCATAATGCTTGTGAAATTAAAAGATAAAGAACCCAGGATGACAGATGTTAGTGTAGATTCTATTTCTGAAGTAATGGCCCCCACACTGGATACATAGGCCCATAGTTATCAAGGTCTGTCGGACCTCACTGAATACGGTGAGCAATACGCTCTCCGTATTCAGCATTGCACCAGCAGCTCACAAGAGCTCACAAGAGCTACTGGTGCAATGCCGGCCCCTGCAGACTCACGGCCAATAGGCCGCCAGCAGGGGGGTGTCAATCAACTCGATCGTACTCGATCGGGTTGTAGTGTGGCGATGTCTGTCTGCCTGCTCAGAGCAGGCGGACAGGATATGGAGCAGTGGTCTTTGTGACCGCTGCTTCATAACTGCTGTTTCTGGCGAGCCTGCAGGCTCGCCAGAAACACGGGGCATCAAGCTCCATTCGGAACTTGATACATATGCCCCATTGGCATTAATATTACAACTGGCGGATCTTTTCTCACCACAATTTGATATAATTAAAAAAAATAACTCTCCAGTATATCATCAGAACTGGTTTCTCTCTCTCTACCGAGGTGAGACAATTACCCACCAGAATAACAGAGACAGAAAATAGAATTTATGATCTAGAAGACTTAGTTAATTCCCAAGAAAATACCCTACATAAACAGGAAACCCAAATGTGCAGCATGCAGAATTACCTAGAGGAATTGGAGGATTACTCTAGGCGCAAAAATATTAGAATTGTTGTTTCCCTGAAAGCCCTGAGTTTGATGATCTCTTAAAATGTACGTCCACTCTTCTTCCTCAAGCACTGGGGTTGTCCCCAAAGCAGCTCCCCTTAGCGACTGAAAGGACTCATAGGATTGGTCCCAGGAAATTTAATGATAATGGTTCAATTAGAAGTAGAATGTGTATATTCAAACTTCATTTTCAAGATAAAATAGAATTGTTAAAATTATATTAAAAATTTGATAAATTCTCTGTAGCAAATGTTAAATTGTTATTATTTCAAGACTATTCAAGTGAAACTTTTGCCAAGAGAAAGTCAATGGCCCCATTCTGTACTCAATTGATTAACAAAGGCTTTAAAGAGCATATGATTTATCCTGCTAAGATTTAGTAGATGATAATGGCAATAGGTTAAAAGAGTTTGTGTCCGCTAAATAAAGCTCGCTCTTAAGATATCCTCTCTTTTTTGTGCCTGCAATATCATGGATATTTCTTCGCTTCCCATGACGTTTTCATTTTTGGATTTTAGATTTTGTTTATTTTTTAACAGAAGTGTTGTTAAAAAAATATATATTCTAGGGGTTGCCTTTGGTAAAGTAAATCTCATTGTTGTTTTTTTTATCTTCTTTTTTCCCTTTTTTTCCCCTCTCTTTTCCCCCCTTGTCTCTGCCCTCTATGTTTAGGAATATAATTTTTTGTGTGCAAACAAAGTGTTATAGTAGCCGCAAGCCCCGATTACTGATTTTAATATACTCTCATGGAATGTAGGGGGTATAACCTTCCATATGAAAGGTAAAGTAATTATTAAACATTTAGCTAAATATAATCCTGATGTTGTCCTTTTACAGGAAACACACCTCAAGGAAACAGACAGCCATATTACAAGTTTTGCGTTATGGCTGGCTCGCTAATAACTTGTACGTTATTTTAACCGCTCACCTTTCATAGCGCTGCTATTACAGGTTTGCAAGAAACTGGCTTGTGCGGACGATATGGTTGCGTTGAGCTCCATACCTCACCCAAAGACAAGCAGTGTTTTGACATGCTCGTGCACGATTTCCCCATAGACATCAATGGGAAGAGCCGGCTAAAAAAAAGCCTAACACCTGCAATCGTGGAGCGTAAAGCTCCGTAACGCAGCCCCATTGATGTCTATGGGGTAAAAAATGTATGTTTAAACCTAACACGCTAACATAAATACCCCTAATCTGCCGCCCCCGACATCGCTGACACCTGTTTTACACTTATTAACCCCTAATCTGCCGTCCCCAATGTCGCCGCCACCTACCTACACTTATTAACCCCTAATCTAATGCCCCAATGTTGCTGCCACCTACCTAGACTTATTAACCCCTAATCTAATGCCCCAATGTTGTCGCCACCTACCTACACTTATTAACCCCCAATCTGCCACCCCCAATGTTGCCACCACTTACCTACACTTATTAACCTAATCTGCCGTCCCCAATGTCGCCGCCGCCACTATACTAAAGTTATTAACCCCTAAACCTCTGGCCTCCCACATCACTAACACTAAATAAATATTTTAACCCCTAAACCTAACCCTAAGTTTAACCCTAACGTAACCCTAACCCTAACACCCCCTAACTTTTACATAATTAAAATAATTCTAAATAAAACTTACTATTTATAACTAAATAATTCATATTTAAAAATAAATACTTACTTACCTGTAAAATAAACCCTAAGCTAACTACAAAATAACTAATAGTTACATTTTTGCTGTCTTATGTGTTATTTTTATTTCACAGGTAAGTTTGTATTTATTTTAACTAGGTAGACTAGTTAGTAAATAGTTATTAACTACCTAGTTAAAATAAATACAAATTTACCTGTAAAATAAAACCTAACCTGAGTTACACTAACAAAATAACAAAATACAATTATCTAAATTACAAATAAAATAAACAATAAATTACACAAATTTTTTTTTTTTTTTCTCCTCCTCTCTCTCCCACCCATCCACATATCCTTGGGCAATTTGTTATATACAGTGTTGCGCCTTCCAATTTTGGTTTTATTCTATCTTTCTACTTAGCGATAAGATATTCTGCAAACTTAGCTTCAAAAATAAATATAGTTAGAAGATAAAGGTTATCTCATGGAATGTGGGAGGAATTCACTCCCCCATTAAAAGGAAAGCGGTGATAAACTTTCTAAGTAAGAAGGCATTGGACATCATTTGTCTACAGGAGACCCATCTCTCCGATGTCGAACATAACAAACTTAAGATACGTGGGTTTTCGCAAACATTTTTCGCTTCATATAGGAAAGCAGCCAGAGGGGTGATGATCTTGATCCATAAAAACCTTGGACAAGAAATTATTAAAGTAGTGAGAGATAGAGAGGCCAGGTATATAATGGTCAGAATGAAGATCCAAAATCAATTCTTCTTAATAGTTAACGTGTATGGCCCTAATAGTCCAGATGTTGCATTCTGGACCCGGTTAATTAAGAATATCTTGAAGTTTGCAAAAGATAACATAATTATAACAGGGGATTTTAATATTACCCCCAACTCGAGCATTGACAGAACTAGAATGGGCCTAAGTAGGAAAAAAGGGAATTACACAAGAACCCATTATAAATATGAAGAAAAAATCTTTAGTTTATTGACCCAATCAACTAATCTCATAGACATCTGGAGAACTATGAACCCTAATTCTCGGGAGTTTACATGCCATTCTAAATCCCATAATACCATGTCTAGACTAGATCTATACTTAGTATCAGAAACCTTGGCTCCTAGAATCTCTAAATGTGAAATTCTGGACTTCACTCTTTCCGACCATGCCCCTGTAATATTACAAATTCAAGTTAAGAAATCTTATACATCTAACTCTTTTTTTTTCCCAGTCTATTTAGCCAACTCAGATAAATTTAAGTCCTTTTTGGAAAAGGCCTGGGAAGATTACTGCTCTTTTAATGCTCACAGTAGAAATAATACACTTATTTTCTGGGAAACGGCTAAAGTATATCTAAAAGCAGAGATAATATCTTATATGGCGAGATTAAAAAAGAAGCAAGTTTCTAGATACCATGATCTATCTAATAAACTTAAAGAGGCTTACGCTAGTTATATGCAGAATCCAACTATAGTAAACAGAGAAATTTACTTCTCTAATAAAAAAAATAGGGATCATTTTCTATTACAACAAGCCCAAGAATCAATACAAATCAAAGCAGCCAAATTTAAAAGATATGGCAATAAAGCAGGCAAATTCTTAGCTTCCATCTTTAAAACACAAACTCAGAGAAAGCCTATTGTGGCTATTAGAAAAGATAAGAGTATCACCTCAGATCAGGAACAAATGGCTCTCTTATTCCGCAATTTTTTCACAGACCTTTATGCTTCACAACAACCACAAGCAGAAGACATTGATCGATTTTTAGATTCTATTAAGATACCATTGATATCAGAAACAGACTTGGAAGCTCTAGATAAGCCTATAAGTGACCAGGAGATAGTAAGGGTCATTAAATCATTAGCTAGAGGAAAATCTCCTGGCCCAGACAACCTGCCCTTGGAGTTTTATATGGTACTATTAGAAAAAATTACTCCAGTCCTTAAGGACCTATACAAAGGGTACTTTGAAGAAAACATCAGGGTATCGGAAGATTTTAAGAGAGCAAACATCGTATTAATCCCTAAACCTAATAAAGATCCCTTAGATCTTACAGCCTACAGACCGATATCCCTGCTGAATCTTGATTATAAGATTATGATCAAGATTTTGGCCGAAAGATTGAAGTTAATTGCACCTAAAATTATACACGAGGATCAGGTGGGATTTGTGAGTGGAAGATCATCTGAGAAAAGTATTAGAAAGATACTCCATGCTATCTCTCAGTACAGTGACGGGGATTCTGCTCTGCCGGAGGCCTTCCTGCTATCTTTGGATGCAGAGAAGGCCTTCGACAGAGTGGAATGGTCATTTATGTTCAAAGTTATGGCTAAATACGGATTTGGAAGTAAGTTCTGTACCTTTATTAGAAACATCTATTCAGATGCAAAGGCATCAATTATGATCAATAATGAGTTAACTCAATCTTTTACACTTTCTAGAGGCACGAGACAGGGGTGTCCTCTTTCACCCCTACTTTTCAATTTAGTTCTGGAGCCACTGGCAATCAAATTAAGGGAACTTCTCACAGGAATTAATATAGGCAAGGAAGTGCTAAGAATATCCCTATTTGCCGATGATCTACTTTTGTATGTCAGTAACCCAAAAGATACCATGGACATGGTCTTAGAACTTTTAAAGGATTATGGCAATGTCTCAGGGTACAAAACTAACTTGGCAAAATCAAAGGCAATTTGGTTGAAAAGGAGTAATAAACAGCAAACCTTTGAATTTATTGAATCTAATGCCTTGGAATATCTAGGCTTGAAACTCTCTGTTAACCCAGATGACTGGTATTGCGACAATATTCTTTCAGTCCTCCAAGAAACCATGACGAAATTAAGAAGTTGGGCAGCGTTACCGGTTTCAATCTCGGGTAAAGTTAATCTCTATAAAATGTTTATAGTCCCAAAAATTTTATACCCATGTAGAATGCTTCCCTTGCTTATAAAAAAAAAGGACCTATGGCGCTTTAATCGGGCACTGAGATATTTCCTTTGGAGTGGGAGAAAACCTAGAATAAAACTGGAGATACTATATCAACCATATCTGGGAGGGGGGCTATCACTTCCAAACCTGGAATGGTACAATTTAGCAACATTAATAAGATTTCCAATTGAATGGCTCTTTCAATCATTTAGACTATCTAATAAGTACTTAGAAGAACACATATGTGCTCCCTATTCTATGGGCTTTATATTGCATGCAACAAATAAGATTTTGGGCAATACAATTGCTAACCACCCTTTATTGAAGGATATCTTAAAAGCATGGAGGAATACCATGAAGTTACTTGGACATCCCACAGCGGTCTCTAAATGGCTACCTATTCAAGGAAATTGGCACTTTCCACTAGGTAACTCAGCTAACCCTTTTAGCCTATGGTCACCTTCCAAAGCTCTCTCGATTGCAGAGTTCTATGATTTTAAGACTAGAAAATTTCATAAATTTACAGAATTTCAAAATAACTTTCCGGCAGCACAGAAGAAACATATGTTCTACTTTTTGCAAGCCACAGATTATATACGAAAGTTATTGTATCTGTTTCCTCAGACCTTCCAAGACCACCCATTAATGGATCATCTTAAAATGGAAAAGTGTTCCATGACCTCTATATATAAAATTTTAAGATCAGCAGAGACGGAAAAACATATAGAACGGGCGAAGGCATATTGGGGAAAGATAGTAAGTTTGATAGACCCTATAGATCAACTAGAGAACAGTTTAAAGACTGCGCTAGCTATCTCCCCTTCAACTTATCTAAGAGAAACACAGTTTAAGATTATCTATAGAGACTACCTCACTCCACGGCGGGTAGCTAAGTGGAATTGTAATGTTAAAAATTTCTGTATCAAGTGCCATTTAAACGATCCAGATCTGGGTCACCTTCTGTGGGAATGCCCGAAAGTAAACCAATTTTGGCATAAAGTAGCCTATCTTCTTTCCCAAATGATAAATATTGAAGTGAGACTTTCAATAAATTCTATAATATTACTGAACCCCTGTATTACATGGGGGAATAAAAAGAGATTTATTCTAACTGCGATACTTAACCTCAGAAAACTCATTTTTGACAACTGGTGTAAACCACGAGCTCCATCAATCAAAGAAGCAAAAAATCTTCTCTCTGATAGTGCAATAATAGCAGCTCATGACTATAGGCTTGAAAGGAAGAAAGATAACTCATATTTAAAAACTTGGAAAGACTTTATTCTAGATCAGGGTAGAGACTTTACTGCTAACATAGAAGGTATCATTAATACCCAAATATAGTGAATATGCCCCGAATTGGAGGTTCAAATGGACAGGATTGGATGGGGCGGTGAGAAGGGAGGAGACTATGTTAACATTGCTTTTTTTTTTTTTTTTTTTTCTCTCTCTCTTCTGGACTCTCCTTATGAAAGATGCATGATTAATGCAATACTACATTATATAAAATAATGGACGATTAGGCGGCCTAGTTGGGCACAACAGACTCATCACCCCCCCCCCCACACTTTTAGATTTGATAACATATATGTAAACTCCTGACAAATGCATTTGGATATATGTGAATTTCCTACTTGTAATGTTTATTTTGCCACTGCACTTTGTAACTTTTTAAAATTATAATAAAAATTTAAAAAAAAAAAAAAAATTACACAAAATAAAAAAAGAAATTATCAAAAATAAAAACGAATTACTCCTAATCTAATAGCCCTATCAAAATAAAAAACCTCCCCCAAAATAAAAAAAACCCATAGCCTACACTAAACTGCCAATGGCCCTTAAAAGGGCCTATTGTGGGGCATTGCCCCAAATAAATCAGCTCTTTTACCTGTAAAAAAAAAAATACAAACAAACCCCAACAGTAAAACCCACCACCCACACAACCGAACCCAAATAAAATCCTATCTAAATAAACCTAAGCTCCCCATTGCCCTGAAAAGGGCATTTGGATGGGCATTGCCCTTAATATGGCATTTAGCTCTTTTACATTGCCCAAAACCCTAGGCTAAAAATAAAACCCACCCAATAAACCCTTAAAAAAACCTAACACTAACCCTCGATGATCCACTTACAGTTTTTGAAGACCGGACATCCATCCTCATCCAGGAGGAAGAAGTCCTCATCGAAGCCGGCAGAAGTCTTCATCCAAGCGGGTGGAAGTCTTCATCCAGGCACCATCCGGTGCAGAGCAGGGTCCATCTTGAAGACATCCGGCGCGGAGCATCCTCTTTTTACGATGGTTGCTGAAAAATGAAGTTTCTCTTTAAATGACGTCATCCAAGATGGTGTCCCTTACATTCCGATTGGCTGATAGAATTCTATCAGCCAATAGGAATTAAGGGGAGAAAAATCCTATTGGCTGTTGAAATCAGCTAATAGAATTGAGCTTGCTTTCTATTGGCTGATTGGAATAGCTAATAGAATGCGAGCTCAATCCTATTGGCTGATTGGATCAGCCAATAGGATGAAAGCTCAATCCTATTGGCTGATTGCAACAGCCAATAGGATTTTTCCCCCTTAATTCCTATTAGCTGATAGAATTCTATCAGTCAATCGGAATGTAAGGGACGCCATTTTGCATGACGTCATTTAAAGGGAAACTTCATTCTTCAGCAACCATCGTAAGAAGAGGATGCTCCGCTCCAGATGTCTTGAAGATGGACTCGCTCCATGCCTGGATGAAGACTTCTACCCGCTTGGATGAAGACTTCTGCTGGCTTTGAGAAGGACTTCTGCCCGCTTGGATGAAGACTTCTGCTGGCTTCGATGAGGACTTCTGCCGCCTGGATGAGGATGGATGTCCGGTCTTCAAAAACTTTAAGTGGATCGTCGGGGGTTAGTGTTAGGTTTTTTTTATAGGTTTATTGGGTGGGTTTTATTTTTAGCCTAGGGTTTTGGCCAATGAAAAGAGCTAAATGCCCTTTTAAGGGAAATGCCCATCCAAATGCCCTTTTCAGGGCAATGGGGAGCTTAGGTTTATTTAGATAGGGTTTTATTTGGGGGGTTAGGTTGTGTGGGTGGTGGGTTTTACTGTTGGGGGGTGTTTGTATTTTTTTTTACAGGTAAAAGAGCTAATTTCTTTGGGGCAATGCCTCGCAAAAGGCCCTTTTAAGGGCCATTGGCAGTTTAGTGTAGGCTAGGGTTTTTTTATTTTGGTGGGGGGCTTTTTTATTTTTATAGGGCTATTAGATTAGGAGTAATTCATTTTTATTTTCGATGATTTCTTTTTTATTTTGTGTAATTTAGTGTTTATTTTTTTTGTAATTTAGATAATTGTATTTTGTTAATTTATTTTTTTAGAGAGAATTTAAAGGACAGTCTACTCCAGAATTTTTATAGTTTAAAAAGTAAAATACCTTTATTACCCATTCCCAATTTTGCATAACCAACACGATTATATTAATACACTTGTTACGTCTGTGATTACCTTGTAACTAAGCCCCTGCAGACTGCCCCCTTATTTCAGTTCTTTTAAAAGACTTGCATTTTTAGCCAATTTGTGCTGATTCCTAAGTAAATCCACAGGAGTGAGCACAATGTTATCTATATGACACGCATAGACTAGCACTGTCCAGCATCGGTAAACTGTCAAAATGCAACCTTCAATGACTTAGAAATTAGCATATGAGCCTAACTAGGTTTAGCTTTCAACAAAGAATACCAAGAGAGCAAAGCAAATTTGATGATAAAAATAAATTGGAAAGTTGTTTAAAATTGCTGCCCTATCTAAATCATGAAATTTTAATTTTGACTAGACTGTCCCTTTAAGTAACAGAATAACACTGAAAAGTCTCTTAAAACCTAATGCTCTATCTGATCTATGATAATTTCATTTTTAATTGCATGCCTCTTTAGTGTGCTCTCGATAGCTTGTTACAGCAGCTGCAGAGTATTACATGTATTAGTAACTGCTCCATTATGTGTATTTGTATGTGAAATAGCTGTTTTTACTCATTGTTCACAAGAACATGAACATTCAAATGAGCTCAGCCTCTGGGAAAAGCTGTTCCCCCTTCTTATCTTCTCTCTATATACAAAGGTCAATACCTAATTACAGGATTACTTTATCAATAAAGTTGTAGTCGCTACAATATTATAATGCCTTTGAATATTCAAACCTCAACATGGTTCAAAGTTTCAGAATCACCAAGGCCAACCTAAATCATTATCTATGGATATATTTTTTTCTTATTATAAGCTTCATCTATAGTTCTTTTGTCACTACCTAAAAATAATTTCTTCTTTTGAATCCAGGGTGGACTCCCTTTGGCATTTTGCTAAATAATTGGTGACGTTCTTCTTATAAGATAGACAGACGCCTTTTTAAGGTTATTTTTTCTGATACAAAGAAAGAAATGTAACCGCGGTGCCTACACGCTGATAAGCTACAATTATCTATGATGTCAGGGCAATGATGTTTATTGGACAGAGATCCTGCTTCTTTAGGAAGTTTAGTAAGGAAATGTGCTAACAGATGGGTGTACATTGTCATTTTAACTCAGTTTACTGCACTAGACAATGGCTTAAAGGGACATGATTTTCATAAGATATAAAGACGCAAAATATATTAATAATGTCAACAACAAAAACCTGCATCAAAGTCCACAAAAAGTCCCAATGAGAGTATAAATTATTAACTCCTGGGCCTGCTTCAGTAAAGCAGATGCTCAGATAGGGTCTGAAGGCAGAGCTGTGTGAGGAAAGGCCCACGTGCAAAAAGAACAAAGGCCTGATGTCACTGGCATTGTGATGTCATTGTCATCTTGCTGCCTCAAAGGTGCATCAAGGCCATATAGATATCATTGTCCTCACTCCCATGGAGTTACTGATTGGCTAAAATGTAAGTCTGTCAAAAGAACTGAAATAAGGGAGCAGTCTGCAGAGGCTTAGACACAAGGTAATCACAGAGGTAAAAAGTGTATTAATATAACTGTTAGTTGCGCAAAAATGGGTAATGGTAATAAAGGGATTATCTATCTTTTTAAACAATAAAAATGATGGAGAGACTGTCCCTTTAATATTTGCCTGATGTAGGGATATCTTTGAACATCCTTTATGGGTTTTCTCTCAACAAAATCAAAGCTCTAACCTTAGCAAAGCATATACTGTCAGTCTGTTTGCAAAGCTGTTGTGACCAAAACCACTCCCATTATTAAAAGGAATTTACCCAGAGAGCAGGCGGTATTGCTTGGGCTGCTGTGGTTAAGCAGCTGTAGCAAGAAATAGAAGGTCCCCGAGCTTGCTTCATCACGCCACTAAAAGGAGATAGGACCGGTCTTGTGACAGGACCTGTGAGATGATCTCACTTGTGCACATGCACGTTTCTACCTAGGGGCAAATGTAGCTGCTGGGAAGCCTGCAATGAGATAGTTTATTTTTTCTTTCCACAGATAGTGCATATCTGTGCTGTGCTGCCTGGAAGAGTCTCCCTATTAACTCCTGGGCCTGCCACAGTAAAGCAGATGCCCAGAGAGGGTCTGAAGGCAGAGCTGAGTGAGGAAAGTCCCCTGTACAGAAAGAACAAAGGCCTAATATCAGTGGCATTGTGATGTCATTGTCATCTTTCTGCCTCAAAGGTACAGCAAGGTCATTGAGTACAGCCCAGCCTTACGAAGCCTCTATGTTCCCAAAGACAAGTGCCCTTACCGAAGCCATTGCAGTCAGGATAGGTCTTGTTTCTACTGCCAAGTCTGCAAAATGTTTTTCCTCACATTGTTCCTAAGACTACATAACTGTAGGCCTCGCATGCAATCGACATTAAAGCCATTTGTTTACTTTCTATACATATGCCCTCTGAAATGAAGCGCTGCATTGCAAAAGAACAAAAACATAAAACGTAATATTTGCCTGCAAAAGTAATGTGTTGGAAGAATTTAAATGCAAGTTACATAAGGCAACGTTACATAAACGGAGGGCACACAGCTGTTCCTCAATAGTTTAGTGGTGAGTATCCCTTCCTGTCATGTGGGAGACCGTGGTTTTATTCCCTGATGGGAGTTGTGCCTTTTACCCCAGGTATCCACCACATGAAAGGAAGTGTAAAAAGTAGAATCGTTTAGCCGTAGGCCTTGCATATAAATGGAAAAAATAAAAAACACATCTACAGGTACCAACGCTCATCGGCCCAGTGCCACTCTTTTCCTGCTTGGCTGAGACAAGATGAGGCTTGTGAGGATTTAGCGCTTGTGTATTGCAGACCCTGCTTGCTCCTGAGCTGTGACAGTCATTGGTATGTTCGGATGCAGCCCAGAAATAAACACATTCCCTGGCACATAAGAGATAAAGCGTTAGCAGAGGATGGTTTCGATCCATCAATCTCAGTGTTATGGGCCCAGCACGCTCCTGCTGCGTCACTCTGCAGTACGTATTGGTGCGTATTGGGGAAGCAATCACTGCTATATATATGGCAGGGCCTAAGGTTAGATTTAAGCTACATTTTTGGTAGAGTCTAAAGTATTATATTGAGAGGGGCCCCAGCAAGCAGCCCCCATCGCTTCCACAGTCCCACAGGAAGACTGGCAACCCTACTCCCTAAAAAGATCAACTGTCAATTTCTGTAACCTAAGAATGCTGCAAAATACTGAGGAATTGCCTGAACCAGCTACATTCAGCGCTATAGAATTAGGAGGCACAATATATATAAATAACAATAATAATAATATGTAGTGACTATTTAAAGCAGTGCACAGATATATTTACAGTTAAAATTCACTAGATTTGTCAGGTGTCCAGTATTTCAGCAGGCTGTCTAGTAAAATCTGCACAAAAATACTGGACACTGAAATCTACAGTTTTAAAGTCTTTGAGTGTCAGATAAATGTAAAAGGCTTTATATACCTAAATGCATTACAAATATGGAGCATATGTATGCTAATAGTAGCCAAAGGGTTAAAATGACTGATTTGTATGCTACTAGCAGCCAAAGGGTTAACGTTATATATTTTATGCTACTGGCAGCCAAGGGCTGAAATTACTGTTCAGTTACGTAAACATACATTGTAGAATCAAGAGTGGGGACTAAGGAAAAGTTTTTTGGGGGCATTTTGTGGCTCCACCCAACATTGTGCCCAGTCACTGACAGAGCTACTGACCACAATTACACAAGAGAAGATAAATATACAATGGAGTGGAATTATTTATAAAGTGACAGTGTTGAATGTTTTCAAAACTTTTATTTGTGTAAGTCTTTTGCAGTTTAGTACTTAATACATACAATGTTTGATGTGTGTGTGTGTGTATGTATATATATATATATATATATATATATATATATATATATATATATATATATATATATATATATATGTGTGTGTGTGTATGTATATATATATATATATATATATATATATATATGTGTGTATATATATATGTGTGTGTGTGTGAGCTTTAGAATCACTGTGCAGCCTCTTAATAAAGTGAGGAAAATTTAGGGAATGCTTGTTCATTGCTGGTCAGCAGCCTCAATAACCGTGGCCGGACTTTTGGCCGACGGACACTTGGCCGAAGGACACTTGGCCGACGGACATTTGGCCGACGGACATTTGGCCGAAACACAAGTGGCTGTCAGATAACAGTCCGGCACAAGATAGATAGATTTGATAGATAGATAGATACATAGATTAGATAGATAGATCAATAGATGCAATAGATACATTTGATAGATACGATAGATAGATAGATTTGATAGATAAATAGATAGATTTGATAGATAGATAGTTTCCCAGACAGAGAATTACAAAACGTGCGGCCTAGGACCCATGGTAAGGTTCCCAGAGGCAGTTGCGGCGCCCGAGGCTGTGATTAGAACAGAGCACTCTGGTAACGCATCTGCCCTCGGCCGAAATCGGAACATTCTTTAGCTTTCTGTCTGTCAGCCAAATGTCTGTCGGCCAAATGTCCGTCTGCCAAATGTCCTTCTGCCAAAAGTCTTTCTGCATTTTTTCAGAGCACCTCAATAACAGCAAGCTAGAGTCCTTGAATTCGTCCAATCAGAGACAGGACCAAACCGGGGCTAATACTAGCCTATCACACTTCCATAAGACACTGAAAAAGATATTCCGGCTGCTATAAAAGAAATGAGCTAGGAGGCTCCGTAATAACCCTCTTGAAAAAGTATGGACGATACCTGAAGAAACGCGTTGAGGTAACATGGGTTCAGTCCGACGAAAGCTACAAGTTTCTAAAAACGCTTTCACGCTCACCTGAAGCACACCAAGCCTTGATTACAAGCAGAAGCAAAATGATGGTTAGTGGTTCTAGGCAAAGACGGACATCTAGTTGCTGAGAAGGATCACACAGTGACAATTATACATAGCACATTGTTTTTTTAAATTTTGTACGTTTATTTCTACATTTGCGCATTTTAAGTGCTGATGAAAACTTTTACCCTTAGAGTGACTTTTGCGAGTTTCCGATAGTCAAACTCCGCCCACTATTTACCTTTTTTAAAGGAACCCATCTGGGCTTTAGTCAACAGACTATAAGGCTCGTCACTGTCATAAAGTTTTTAGTTTAAAATTAATTGTTTTGCAGTTGTTATCTGATAAATCCAATTAGGGGCATATATGTAGCAGAGTTGACCTTGAGAAGTCAGCAGGGTGCATTACAAGGTCTGGGAATTAGAAATTGTTCAATTTTTAGAGCTAAATTGTATGAAAAGGGAACAAAATAAATAATAGCATCCTAATACGGAGGAAGGTGGCTGCTTGTGCTGCTCGGCTCTTTTTAGAGATGCATTTCTACTTGTGACAGTGCAAACACTAAGATCTGGATTTGCACAGATCTTAGTGTGTTGCTCTTTCACAAGAAGAAATACGGCCCTGAAATGCACACCCCTAGTTTTATTAAACATAACTAAATATTTTATATAACAATCTAAAGCCGTTTATTGACCCTTTAAGATCCTTTTAATGGAACTAAATATTCCTCTATGAAGAAGTAGCTGTTGGAAAATAATGAAAGTTTTTTTATTTTGTTCTTTTTTCAAAGCACTGCATTTTACGCTTTTCCAATAGAAAATGATTTCATCTTGTTTTGAAACAAACGCCCTGATAAAGCAAATTTATATCTGCAAATGTTTCCTGACCGTCATATTTGTTTCTGTTAATGAATCAGGAAGGATTTCCTTTCACTATTATTGTGATAGTTCCAAAATCTCATATTTTATTATAAAATGGTTTGTGTATCCTCATGAGGCAATAGCAAAAATAAATACAAAAGCCCCCCCAAATAATCAGTCATTTAATAATGCTCCTTGTTATAGCATTTTAAAGCATCATTCTGTACTGTAAATACTCTGTACTGTAAGTACTCTGTACTGTAAATACTCTGTACTGTAAGTATTCTGTACTGTAAGTACTCTGTACTGTAAATACTCTGTACTGTAAGTACTCTGTACTGTAAATACTCTGTACTGTAAGTATTCTGTACTGTAAGTACTCTGTACTGTAAATACTCTGTACTATAAGTACTCTGTACTGTAAATACTCTGTACTGTAAATACTCTGTACTATAAGTACTCTGTACTGTAAATACTCTGTACACTAAGTACTCTGTACTGATCTTTTTATTTTCTTACCTGTATAAACTTGCAAGGAATGTATCTTATGAATTTTTCAATTCCCAAGCTGTCACAGTAAAGTTATGGAGAAATAACACATTAAAAACCATGATATATCATTTACAGCGTAGCATAATGTATCATTATTAAAGGAAACTTTAGGTTTAGATGCATCATGCAATTTTAAGATACTTTTCAATTCACTTTGTACTCTTGGTATCCTTTGTTGAAAAGCATAAATAGATAGGCTCAGGAACATTAATTGGAGCTAGCTGGTGTTTGGTAGATACACACATATTTCTTTTGTCACTGGCTCATAGTAGGGCACTGCTGTTCTGGAGCTGACTATGTGCAGATGTTAAAGAATCACTAAACACAACAGAATAGCATAATCAATAAATGCATAATAATCAGACAATGCAAAATCCCTTAGTTTGAAGTTCATATAAGTAGTAGATTTTTTTCTGACAAATGTCAAACAGCTAGATTACAAGTTTTGCGGTATGGTGCGGTACGGCTATACCGCTGAAAAATTGACCATTGCGCGTGGAATGGCAGGTCTCCCATATTGCAAGTCGCGGCGATATAGCTATACCGCAAACATTTTAGCCTGTACCGCAACGATAAAAAAAAACATACATTTTTGAGTGCAGGATTTTCCATTGCATCGTACTACAGGTTGTGCAGTCCGGCTAAATTGCTTGCGTTACAGCCTATAGTGACACGATCCATTCAGCAATCTGAGACCAATAGTTATGGATTTTGCAAAACAAAATGTTTCACAAAATTCATAACTAAAATGTTACAAAAAGTATACTAATAGCCATAAACTACCTATTAACCCCTAAATCGCCACCCTCCCGCATCGCAAATACTATATTAAACTTATTAACTCCTAATCCGCTGCCCACCCACATTGTGACTATTAAATAAACCTATTAACCCCTAATCCGCCAACCACTCACATCGCTAACACTATATAAACCTATTAAACCCTAAACCGCCGGGCCCCACACTGTCAGAAAAAATGTGCAAAAATTGTACCTTTAGGGGTACAACAACTTGTCACTGGGGCAGTACCCTCAAAGGTACACCTGCTGTACCCTTTAACATGGGTACAAATTGGTACCCTTGCAGATTGTACCTTTCAAAGGAAATATGTACTTTTGGTGACTAGATTGGACCTCAGTGCTATGCGACTATATTGTACTCTTAAAAAATGGAGCAAATCTGGCCTTTTAAGAGTACTGCCCCAGTGACAAGCCCATTGTACCTCATGATGGCAAATTTGTACTCAACACGGCATATTACAAATGCTGTTCCATTGAATTTATTACATAATATTCAAATATGCATTCATTTAATATGTACTTTTTTAGACAGTATACAATAGCCACACTGCAGTTTTAAAAAAAGTTTGGATACTGAAGCCATATAGCAAATCCAAAGACTGCTACAGAACCGCCTGAAAGGACCAGTCAAAACAACCAGTTCCAAAAAGATCTACACAATGAGTTTTATATAACTTTGTACTAGACTCTAAAAACACCCCATTTAAGTTAGGGTGACATGCCACATAAAACATGAATATATATACAACATATAGAAAACAACATAATAATAAAATATAACTAATGCAAAGAAGGGGGATTCGGGGAGGGATAAACGATAAAACTCACAACCATACATTGAATTGTCACTCTATGCAAAATATATGCAAATTAGTCTATTTCCCCAGTACACATTTTGGTGATGAACCTGCTACCAATAGATGGAGCTGTGTTACACATGTCAAGGAACTTTCAACTAACAGATGGCGCTATAGCGTGTTACACAATGTCCATGTATGTGACTGGGGAACGGTTACAATTTTTTTTTTTAAATGGTTTTTAAACAGCTCTTGTTTATTTTATTGAGTTTAAAATGAAAAATTTTCTTTGTAATTTTAGTTAATACATTTGCTTTATGTTTAAGAGTTAACATTTTGATGCTCTGAATATAAACATATAAACATTAAAATGTTAAAGGGCCATTAAACCAAAAAATCTTTCATGATTCAGATAGAGAATACAATTTTAAACAACATTCCAATTTACTTCTATTACCTAATTTGCCGCAATCTTTTGCTATCCTTTGTTAAAGAAATATCAATGCACATTGTTGAGCCAATCGCATGAGGCATCTATGTGCAGCCACCTATCAGAAGCTACTGAGCCTATCTAGATATGCTTTTCAGGAAAGAATATCAAGAGAATGGAGCAAATTAGATAATAAATGTAAATTAGAAAGCTGTTTAAAATGGTATTCTCTATCTGAATCATGAAAGAAAAAAATTGGGTTTAATGTCCCTTTAAGTGCTTGTTTGCTATTTAGAACCAGCATCACAGTATCATTGAATTTATGGGTTATTCAGTATTTTTTATTTATTTTTTGCTTTGTCCGCTTCTTGCATATTACCAACAACTATTTCACATAATTATTTTGCTGTACAACATGTATGTTGCATTCATTTTGGGTGACTGCCAGTTATGTGAATATGAATAATTGAGGTGCACAAATGATATAGACTTGCAGGGTTTGGCAGCCTTGAACCACCCATCCCCCTCAACCTTTTAGTCACACAAGTGATTGTACCTATTTGGGGGGATTAAATGGTACAGACATGGACCCTTTGACAGTTGGAAACATATTTGTACCTTATTTACCGCTAAATGGTACATATTAGTTCCTTAAGGTGTAATTATGATCTATTGAGGGTACAACCACAGCAGCTGTACCCTAAATGTTCACAAACGGACCCCAAGCGTACCCTTTTTTTCTGACAGTGCACATCGCCAACACTATTTTAAAGTAATAACCCCTAAACCACCAGCCCCCCACATCGCAACTAATAAACTAAACCTATTAACCCCTAAACCGCCAGTCCCCCACATTGCAACTATTAAATCCTAAACCTAACACTCCCCTAACTTTAAATTAAAAGTACAATATAACTATCTTAAAATAAATTAAAACTTAACTGTGAAATAAAAAAGCCTAAGATTTAACTATAAATTAACCTAACATAACTATTCTAATAAAATAAAATAAACTACAAATTAAAAATCCTAAATTACATGATTAAATAAACACTACAAAATTTTTTTTAAAAATCTAACATTACAAAAAAAATGCTAAAATTTGGAAATATGAAAAAACACTAAGATTACAAAAAATAAAAAATGAAATTATCAAAAATAATAAAAATTACACCTAATCTAATAGCCCTATAAAAACAAAAAAGCCCCCCCAAAATAAAAACACCCCCTAACCTAACAATAAACTACCAATAGCCTTTAAAAGGGCCTTCTGTAGGGCATTGCCCTAAAGCAATCAGCTCTTTTACCTAAAAATTACAAAGTCCCCTTAACAGTAAACCCCCCACCCAACCTCACTAACCTCAGAAAATCTACTCACAGTTCCTGAAGTCCGGACATCCATCTGCATCCAGGCGGCGACATCTTCATCCATAGCAGGGGCATCGCCTATCTTCATCCTGGTGGCAAGGTACCCGTTTAAAAATGGGGTACCTTGCATTTCTATTGGCTGACATTTTCAAATCAGCCAATAGGATGAGAGCTACTAAAATCCTATTGGCTATTCAAATCAGTTTAGGGGTTAATAGGTTTATTTAGTGTCGGCGATGTCGGGGTGTGACGGTTTAGGGGTTAATAATCTTATTTAGTGTCGGCGATGTCAGGGGTGGCGAACTAGGGGTATTTAGACAGACTAGGGGTTTATGTTAGGGTGTTAGGTTTTAAAATAACTTTCTTTTCCCCATAGGCATCAATGGGGATTGCGTTACGGTGATCGCCATTCCACAATCGCAGGTGTTAGTTTTTTTCTGACACTTTCTCCCCATTGATGTCTATGGGGGAGCGCGTGCATGAGCACGTAAAGTCAGGTCTTGTGTTTTGTGCGGTATGGAACTTAAAGGGATATGAAACCCAAATTTTTTCTTTCATGATTCAGACAGAGAATACAAATGTAAACAACTTTCTAATTTACTTCTATTATCTAATTTGTTTCATTCTCTTGGTATTATTTGTTGAAGGAGCAGCAATGCACTACTGGTTTCTAACTGAACACATGGGTGAGCCAATGACAATCAGTATATATATGCAGCTACCAATCAGCAGCTAGAACCTAGATTCTTTGCTGCTCCTTAGCTTGCCAAGATAAACCTTTCAGCGAAGGATAACAAGAGAAGAAAGCAAATGAAATAATAAAAGTGAATTGGAAAGTTGTTTAAAATGAAATTCTCTATCTGAATCATGAAAGGGTTTCATGTCCCTTTAACACACCATACCACACAACAAGAGAAGGTTTCTTTGCGTGATTTACACACCCGCTATAGCGCACAACTTGTAATTATTTTCCTTCCTCATGTGACAGCCATCAGCCAATTGCAAAATGTTTATACGTATATTCCGTGCGTTCTTGCACATGCTCAGTAGGGGCTGGTGACCTAGAAAGTGTGCATATAAATAGATTGTGCACTATCTGAATCATGAACGTTTCATTTTGACTCGACTGTCCCTTTAATTGACCTTTTAGAATATCTGGGGGGAGGCAGCAGATAAAATATGATTTGTTTCAGAGATAAATTGTGGGAAAAGTGTGCAAAGCAATACATGAAAGTTTTTTTACCAATGTTTTTCCCCATAGCATAATTAAAGGGACACTCAAGTCAACTTTCATGATCCAGATAGAGCAACAATTTTAAACAACTTTAACCAAATGTGCACAGTCTTTTTATATTTACACTTTTTGAGTCATCAGCCCCTACTGAGCATGTGCAAGAATTTGCAGAATATATGTATATGCATTTGATTGGAAAGGGCTATAATGTGTGTGTATATATGTACAGTATATAAATGTTCATTAAAAGTGCACTCTCATCAATAGATACATTGGCCAGGGTGACAATCAGGTTACTTTAACATCCACTTCAAAAACAGCACTTGCTGATCCTTTTTCCAAAGTACAACTCCTTTATTGAAGTGAAGAAACTCTTCCCTTCCTTAGATAGTCCATATATACAGTATATACAGTCATGGCCAGAAATATTGGCACCCCTGCATTTCTGTCAGATAACCCACCACTTCGCCCTGAACATTGTTGCCATTACAAATGTTTAGGCATTCTCACGTTTATTTGTTTGTATTGGTATGACACAAAAAAGTGAAGAAAAAAAAGCCAAATCTGACACATTCCACACAAAACTCCAAAAATGGATTGGGCAAAATTATTGGCACCTTCTCATAATTGTAAGAAATAATTGTATTCCAAGTCTGTGATGCTCCTGTAATTTGTAATTAAACTCACCTGTATCAATTAATAGGCGCTGACAATAAATCACACCGGCAACCAATTAAAATGGTGAAAAATTGACTCAACCTTTCTGTTGTGCGCCTCTGTGTGCCACACTGCGCATAGAGAAGAGAAAGAGCAGCAAAGAATTGTCTGAGGATTTGAGAACAAAAGTTGTGGAAAAGCATTGGACAATCTCAAGGTTACAAGTCCATCTCCAGAGATCTTAAAGGGGCACTAAACCCATTTTTTTCTTCCTTCATGATTCAGATAGAGCATGCAATTTTAAGCAACTTTCTAATTTACTCCTATTATCAATTTTTCTTCATTCTCTTGCTATCTTTTTAAAAAAAAGCAGGAATGTGATGCATAGGAGCCGGCCCATTTTTGGTTGAGAACCGGTGTTATGCTTGCTTATTGGTGGGTAAATGTAAGCCTCCAATAAGCAAGTACTATCTATGGTGCTGAACCTAAAATGGTCTGACTGCTAAGATTTACATTCCTGCTTTTAAAATAAAGATAGTAAGAGAACAAAGAAAAATTGATAATAGGAGTAAATTAGAAAGTTGCTAAAAATGTCATGTTCTATCTGAATCATGAAAGAAAAAAATTGGGTTCAGTGTCCCTTTAATATTCCTGTGTCCACTGTGCGTAACATTGTCAAGAAGTTTACAGCCCATGGCACTGTAGCTGATCTCCCTGGACGTCGTTGAAAGAGAAAAATTGATCAAAGATTGCAACAAAGGATTGTTTGAATGGTGGATAAAGAACCTCAATCAACTTCCAGACAAAATTCAAGCTGACCTTCAGGCACAGGGTACAAAATATACTATACGTCGCCATCTGAATGAAAAGGGACGCTATGGTAGGAGACCCAGGAGGACCCCACTGCTGACACAGTAATATAAAATTGGAGTTTGCCAAGACTTACCTGAGGAAGCCAAGATCCTTTTGGGAGAATGTGCTGCGGACAGACAAAACAAAATTACAGCTCTTTGGTAAAGCCCATCATTCTACTTTTTTGCAGAAAAATAAATGAGGCTTTTAAAGAAAAGAATACAGTCCCTACAGTCAAACATGGTGGAGGTTCACTGATGTTTTGGGGTTGTTTTGCTGCTTCAGGCACTGGATGTCTTGACTCTGTGCATGGCATTATGAAATCTGAAGACTACCAAATAATTCTGTAGTGCAATATAGGGCCCGGTGTCAGAAAGTTGGGTCTCTGTCAGAGGTCATGGGTCTTACAGCAGAACAATGACCCAAAGCACACGTCAAAAAGAACCCAGAAATGGTTTAAGACAAAGCGCTGCTGAGTACTGAACTGGCCAGCAATGAGTCCAGCTCTTAATCCCATAGAGCACCTGTGGAGAGATCTCAAAACAGCAGTTGGTAAAAGAAACCATTCTAATCTGAGAGACCAAAATTCCAGTAGCAAGGTGTAAGAAACTCATTGATGGTTATAGGAAGTGATTGATTTCAGTAAGTGTTTTACAAGGGGTGAGCTACTAAATATTAAATTGAGGGTGCCAATAATTTTGTCCAGTCCATTTTTTGAGTTTTGCGTGGAATGTGTCCTATTTGGCTTTTTTTTTCTCCACTTTTTTTTGTCATACCAATACAAACAAAAGAAATAAACATGAGAATGCCTAAACATTTGTAATTGCAACAATTTTCTGGGCAAAGTGGTGCACTATCTGACAGAAATGCAGGGGTGCCAATATTTTTGGCCATGACTGTAGATGTGTATATGTGTATTTATTAGGGATGGGCGAATGTTTTGCAACATTCATTTTTAAAAGCTTTATTGAATATAAAAACTTATTATAAACATTTCCATAAGCAGTACTATGTCATCGCCATGAAAACTTATACATATTGCATATTTGTGATGTCTAGTGGTACAGTATATTTGCATTTGATTACAATAGAGACAGAAGAAAAGCAAAAGGTCCGTTTGCATCTGCTACCTGTCTAATATGAGTCCAGTTTCCCTCTGGGAGAAAAAGCAGAGGCATTTCCAACTTGTAACATTATGATATAAATTGCTTCAGGGTCTATTGAATTGCTGTACATTCATGACAGATTGAGTAAATAAACAAAAAGGCAAAACATCAAAGAACTCCAACTCCAAACTATTCCCTCCTCTCCCCCTTCCCCCCAGAACATAGTGTGAGCCATCAGGTTTGATGCCCTTAACTGTAATGCGGTGTGTCAATGTATAGCCTAATCTGGGTATCTGAGCTTTCGCTCTGATTGTGCTTTTGCCAGTCTTACTTTGCTATTGACAGAGTAGTCCCTGTTCTTGAGTTGTGCCCAGGTGTCCAGCATGCGTTCATGTAAAGTCCTGCTCTGTATATGGTGGTATCTTTCCAGATGTATTAAGTTGTCAACCTGCTGCTCCCATTCTGCAAAAGTTGGAGTTGTTTGTGATTTCCAGTGTTTCGGGATCAGCAGTTTGGCGCTGTTTAGCATAATTAACATCAGAGCCTTGTGTGCTGTATTCTCGATCTTAGGAAGGGACAGGAAGAGCAGTGTCTTAGGGTCATTGGGTAGAGTTTCTCCTGTTATCTTTTTAATGTGTGTGAGAATTTCGACCCAGTAGGATAAAATTATTTTTAACACATTCGTCGTTCATTTTTAATTATTATTATTATACTTTATTTATGAAGCGCCATCATATTACGCAGCTCTGTCCATGGATACAGTTCATTTAAATAAAACAATAATATAAAACTTGTAAGAGACAGGCCAAATATACAAACACATACAGTAGGAATTGAGGGCCCTATTCCCATGGGAACTTACAATCTAGAAGGGTAGGAGGTTGAGAAACAGGAGGTGAGGACTGCAAGCTTGAGAAAGATGTTAATGCAGAGTTAGATGAGGGAAATGTTGTTAGGTAAGAGAAATGTATTTATTATTGAGTTTGGTGGTAGGCTTCTCTGAACAGAAAAGTCTTCAGAGAGCATTTAAAGGAAGAAAGATTAGGGCAAAGCCTGACAGCACGAGGGAGGGTGTTCCAGAGGGTAGGTTCTGCACGACAGAAATCCTGCAGTCTAGCATGAGAAGAGGTGATAGTCGCAGATGCAAGGAGCAGGTCATTGTTGGATCTTAGTGGGCGGGCTGGAGTATACTTGTTGATTAGAGAGGATTGGTAGAGGGGAGCAGTATTGGTGAGCACTTTGTAAGCAAGGGTGAGAATTTAAAATTTAATTCTGCTGTGAATGGGGATCCAATGAAGGGACTCGCAGAGAGGTGCAGCTGATACAGAGCGATCGGAAAGGTGGATTAGCCTGGCAGAGGCATTTAGGATTGATTGAAGGGGGGAGAGGCGGGAAAGAGGAAGGCCAGTAAGTAGGTTATTGCAGTAGTCAAGTCGGGAAATAACAAGGGAGTGGATTATTTGCCTTGTGGTGTTAGCGCACAGAAAAGGTTGAATCTTGGAAATATTGCTTAGATGGTTGCGGCAGGATGTAGAAAGTGATTGGATATGGGGACGAAGGATAGATTTGAGTCAAGTGTAACTCCGATGCAGCGGACTTGGGGTGATGGAAAGATGGTGATGCCGTCAACAGGGTTAGAGAAGTCAGAAGTCGGCATAGAGCTTGAGGGGGGATAAGAAGGAGCTCAGTCTTGGACATGTTAACCTTTAGGTGGTGAGAGGCCATCCAGGAAGAAATACCAGATAAGCAGTTGCTGACATGAGATAGGACAGAGGGAGAGAGAGCAGGGTTGGAGAGGTAGATTTGGGTGTCATCAGCATAGAGGTGATATTTGAAGCCATAACTGTTGATAAGTTTACCCAGTGAAGAAGTATAGATGGAGAAGAGTAGAGGACCCAGAACAGATCCTTGAAGTACTCCAACAGACAGAGGCATTGGAAAAAAGGAGTCGCCAGCAAATGACACAGACAAAGATATGTGAGAAAGATAGGAGTGAATCCAGGAAAGAGCATTGTCACAGAGGGCAAAAGAGCTAAGGGTCTGTAGGAGGAGGGGGTGGTCAACTGTGTCGAAGGCAGCTGAGAGGTCAAGTAAGATGAGTATAGAGTAGTGGCCAATATTTTTAGCAGAGAGAAGAGTCTCAGTTAAATGTTTGGGGCAGAAACCAGATTGCAGGGGGTCAAGCAAGGAGTTGGCAGACAGGAAATGGGTTAGGCAATTGTAAATTAGTTTTTCAAGGAGTTTTGATGTTAGTGGAAGCAGTAATATGGGGCAGTAGCTTTCAGGAGAATTAGGGTCGAGGGAGGGTTTTTTGAGTATGGGAGTGACTTTTGCGTGTTTGAGAGAAGATGGGAATGAGCCGGTAGAGAGAGATAGGTTGAAGATGTGGGTAAGAGCAGGAGTGAGGGTGGAAGATATGGAGGGTATTAGATGGGAAAGGATAAGGTCGAGCGGGCAGGTAGTGAGGCGTGAGGAAGATAGTAAGGAAGAAACTTCATTCTCAGTGACTGGATGGAAGATGCAGAGGGTGGCAGAGGGAGTAACTGGGCCTGTTGTTGAAATATTGCAGGTTGGTGTTGGGATGTTGCTTCGGATAGTACGTGTTATGTTTAAAAAGTAGTCTGCCAGGTCTTGAGCACTAAAGACAGACTGGGGGGTCATTTGGGTAGAGGAGAGAGTTAAAGGTGCAGACGAGTCGTTTAGGGTTTGAGGAAAGAGTAGATATGAGAGAAGAGAAATAGGTTTGCTTGGCTAAGTGAAGGGCAGAAGTGTATGAGCAAAGAATAAACTTATAGTGTATGAAATCAGGTTCAGTGTGAGTTTTCCTCCAGACACGCTCAGCAGTATGGGAGCATTTTTGCAAATAGCGTGCTTGCTGAGAGTGCCAGGGCTGCAACTGACGGTGTGATGTTTTGCGCAGTGCCAAGGAGAGATTTGTTATAGCGGGCTGTTGCGAGATCAGGGCAGGTTATAGTGGAAGTGTGAGGGAGAAGATCTTGAATGATTTTTGAAAATTGGAGCGGATCCACAGCATGTAGATTTCTACAGGTGCGGGGGTGGGATGGAGAAGTGGGTTTAGCTGTTGCATTAATATTTTAGGTGACCAGGTGATGGTCTGAAATAGGAAAAGGGTGACAGGTGAGGTCAGATATAGAACAGAGGTAAGAAAATACCAGGTCGATGGAGTGTCCATCACGTTGGGTAGGGAATAGGGTGGATTGAATTTCGATTGTTTGTATTCAAAATAGAAACATTCAAATTGATATATTATTATTATTATTATGTATCAATTTACTAAATTCCCTACCACATGAACGTTTTAACTTCTGCTTAAATTGAATGTTACTTTCGAATTACGAACATTCGAACACGAAAGTAACATTCGAAAACTGGAAATAACATTCGATTACCGAATTTTAATGGATTTTCACTTTCACACTTTCAGCACATTCACCCATCCCTAGTATTTATGTGTTTATATATGTAAATACCTACATATATACACATGTATATAAATATATACTACACATATATATGTATACACTTTTAAGCCCTTTCCACTCAAATACCTTAAAAGTTGAAAAATCTTATTTTAACAATTTTAATATTTAATAATGGGTTTAACTGTGTTTTTACTGTAAATATTTTACGTTCCAATTCTATTCACTTAGAAGAAAATTGTATTTTTATTTTTAAATATTTAAATTCATATATATATATATATATATATATATATATATATATATATATATATATATATATATATATATATATATATATATATATATATATATATATATAATAAATAAGAAAAATTTAAAGATGGGTTAATCCAGCACAAACTAATAAAACACAAATAACCAATATATAAATTGCTATGAAAAACAACAGGGAGCCTCCAGGTCAGATTCAAGAGAAAACAAAGCATTTATTGAATCATAATCAATTTGAGTAAAGAACCTACAGATATAAGTTTTTTAAACATCAAAGCATAAATGAGTAATCCTAAGAAACTGAGGAAAAACAATGGCCATGTACATCAAACCGGTATAAATGAGCTCAATACCTCTAGTCAGACTATGACAATAAATCACATGAATAATAAGGAACAAAGATATAGCAAAAGATGACATAAATAAATGAACATACAGAGTAATCCACATTGCAATCAGCATAGAATATGTATATATCCTTAAAGCACATATCAAGTTCCTCAGAAACTCTTATAGGACTATATAAATAAATGATCCGATGCAAAGCAGAGCAAATGAAACTGTGTGGCCCAAAGTCACTTGTTAGACATGCATTCGCAGAAAGATATTAAAGCACATGCTGTTGAAAAGCCAAAATGAATTCTAGTTCCATAGCAAAAGCAAAGCAAGGAAGGTATTAGGCACAGAGCTTCATGTAAATGATGTTAAGCAAAAACTTGCCATAGCGTAGGCTATTAGTAGAGCAAAAAGAAGGCAGATGAAGCACAGAGTGTCCTGGTAATGACAGCGGACATCAAATTATCAGCACAGTGTTTGTACATGTGTATAAATAAGGCCGGGTTGTCCAAGGCTTAAACAGCCTACAGCTCACCAGACCAAATCTCTGCCAATGATGTTGTGATTGAGCTGCCCCTCCGTCTCTCTCTTCCGTTGGCTGTACAATATGTTTTTCAAAAGGCCCCTTACCGCTCCAAACACCTGTAGTGCCGAGACAGGCCAGAGTCCTCCAATGTTGGTGTCCCACGCCTCCGACTCCACAGAGGCGTGACCTTCACGCTACACGCGTTTCACCCTAAATGTACATCTGGCTTTTTCAAGCGTCATAATCTATGTTGCCTGCAAGCAACTTATATACCCATAATAATTAGATCCGGTGAAATATACTTAATAGGATCACTCAAGATATTCACATAAACTTATTATACGTTATACCAACAAACCATATTTAAATCTATATCAATATTAATTCAAACAATAAAATTAGAGAGTGGGAGTTTTGCATCAAATTAAATAGCACACCAATTATATTATGGGACTATTTTTTGAGAATACTATCCCATATATTAACTATTTACAACAGCGTCAACGTACTAGACCCAGGGTTGCTTTATTAATGTGATTATAGTGAAAAGGAGCATGTATAGATATTCACATATATCCTAAAAAATACTTGATATTATCATAGAAACTATTTCTTTGCCTTCATTTAATCTAGATAGGGAGCATATGTAGGTATGCTTAACACACCAGTTATGTTATAGGGCTATAACTTGGGAATGCTATGCCATATTTAACTATTTATAACATCTTTAGATCATTAAACCCAGCGTTGCTTTATTATTGAGATTTTATAAAAAGGAAGCATATAAAGATATTAACATATATCCTTAAACATGCTTATTATTTTTAGATGTCCATAATATTAGCAAGGGAACTATTTATTTACCTTCATTGGATTTGAATAGGGAGCATATGTAGGTATACCATATTTTCTGTTAATTATTTTTACAGATCATTTTTGAACTTTTTATTTGATTTGACCACATATAGGGCAGGATTATGATTGCCAAAAGTCTAATTAAGAAAAGGGGCATAATTAGTTTCTTCATTTAAACCATATGGTTTCAGTGAATTCATATTGTATATCCATTTACATTCTGCCTTTAATAACAATTGATTAATATCCCCACCCCTATCCTTTAGGTCTATCAACTCCAACCCGATCCATCTTAGCTCTGTATCTAAGCTATTGTGCTGTTCCTGAAAGTGTCGGGCAATACCACTAGTTTTAATGGTTTCATTCAAAATGTCTCTCCTAGGCTCTTTAATTCTTTCATGTAGCTCCCTGTAGGTTTTTCCTATATAGAATCTCGGGCAAGTACACGTCACCATATATACAACTCCTAGGCTTTTACATGTTATATGTCCCTTTATTTTGAATGCTCTACCTTCCAGATTCACAATTTTATCTCCTTTTATCATAAATTTACATATAATACATTTTCTGCAAATAAAGGATCCATTCTCTTTATTCTTTTTTGCTAACCAGCTCTCATTCACATTTTTATTTACAAAATTACTGGTTACAAGCTTGTCTTTCAAAGCAGGCGCTTTCTTTGCAGTTAGCGAGGGATAATCCCCCACAATTACTTTAACCTCTGAATCTATAGTGAACAGATTCCAATGTTTCCTTAAGATGGCTCTTATATCTTGCCATCTATCATTATACACTGAAGTATATCTTACAATTGGTAATTTACATTCCTTATCCTTATACAGCAAACTTTCTCTGTCTGATGCTTTTGCTCTTTTTTATCCTTCCTTGATACATTTAGTCGAATAACCTCTAGCTAAAAACCTTTTTGTTTGGTCAACTGCTTGAGACTTAAATCCATCATCTGTGGAGCAGTTTCTACGATGCCTGAGAAACTGACCCACAGTAATCGATTCAATCTGTGTTCTTGGATGATGACTATTGGCCAACAATAATGTATTGGCCGATGTTGGCTTCCTATATGATTCAGTGAACAGAGTATTGCCCTTTTTCATGATTTTCAAGTCAAGAAATGTTAATTCACTTAAACTATGTTCATATGTGAATTTTAAATTAAAAGAGTTATTGTTTAGACTTTGCATGAACGAATGCAGATTTTCTTCAGTGCCGCTCCAAAGGAGCAGCACATCATCTATATAACGCACCCAGAGATCAATCATTGATTCATATTCTGCTGGTATATCAAGTATAGTATTTGCTTCCCACATGCCTAGATAAAGACAGGCATATGTTGGAGCACAGCAAGCCCCCATGGCTGTGCCTATTAGCTGTCTATAGTATTTTCTATCAAATAGAAAATAATTATGTTCCAGCATGAAACTAAGGAGCTCAAGGACTAAATCAGTGTGTTTCTCATATTGTATACCTCCCTGTGTTAAAAAATATCTACATGCTTCAATTCCCTGATTGTGAGGAATACAAGAATATAAAGCTTCTACATCTATAGGAACCAAAATCGTCGTAGTACTGACACTGATATTATCCAGTTTCTTAAGCACATCTCTAGTATCCTTTACATAAGATGGTAAAGACAGGAGGTGTGGGCGTAAACACCAGTCAATATATCTACCTACATTTTCACACAAACCATTAATCCTGCCACTATGGGCCTACCGGGGGGATGGTGTTTGTTTTTATGTAACTTAGGGATAGTGTAAAACGTGGGGACCACTGGGAACTCATTTTTCATGTACCGATATTCATTATTGTTGATTAGTCCTTCACTGAACGCTTGTAACATAATTTTATCTAATATCATTTTGTATTTGAAAGTAGGATATTTCTTTATTAATTCATATTGTGTTTTAATGTTTAAATGTCTTAGACATTCATTAACATAATCCTGTTTTTTCAGAATCACCACATTCCCGCCCTTATCCGAGGGCTTCATTATAATGCTATTATCAGTCATCAATTCATTCAATGCCTCCAATTCCTCCTTATTTAGATTGTTTTTAGAAATCCATTTAACATCCATATTTCTAATATCTTTTTCCACCATTTTTTACAAAATTGGAGACAATGGAAACCATAAACAATGATGGCATATAATTTAATTTTGGTTTTAAATTGCTGAAACCAATTGACACAGGTGTCTGATCTTGTAGATCTTCCTCACAATTAGCTTGCAAAAGTGTTTCTAAATCACTCAATGTTTTTTTCTCATGCATGTCTAATTTAGTGATGTTAGGTTTATTCATATAAAGATTTTTATGAACATATTTCCTAGCAAACATATGTAAATCTTTGGTCACAGTAAATGTATCCAATTTGTTGGTAGGGCAGAATGTCAAACCTTTCTTCAAAAGCCGGAGATGTGGTGACTACAAAATTTTATCAGACAAATTAACTACTTTCAACTCATCTTCACTTACTGATTCTGTTTTTCTATATTCTGAGAGCTCCGTAGGGTGTACCCACTTGTCTTGCCATTTACATTTTTTGTGTTTACATCCACCTCTCCTGGTTTTACTTTTGTCCCTTGGGGGCCCCTGTCCAAAAAATTCCTCCTTCTACGCTGCCGTCTCCCTCTATTTGACTGACTTTCTGAACCTGACTTATCAGATTCTGAAGTATATCTAGTCGCATAGTCATATACTTTATCCTCTTTATAATCTAACAAATCTCTTAGAAACTTCCTTCTATTTCTTGATTTAGTTTCCTCCTACAATTTCCTAGTCTCTATCAATATTTCAATATTTCATCTTTCAATTTTTTGTAATCTTGATTTGTTGACCAATTATCTAATGCTATTTCTGATTCATTTATTTTATCATTTAAATTATCAAGTTTTAACTGAGTTTCATTGATAATTAATTTCATTAAATTAAAGGAACATTCAGAGAGACACTTTTCCCATTTTTGTTTAAAGTTTTCTGTTAAAGGATTATTTAAATTAAGTCCTGGTTTTTTTCTTAACCTAAGTCCTCTTGTTATCAATATATCTCTGTAAACTAGTTATTTCCTATTTTAGTTTAAGATGTTTGATAAGATTATTTTTATGATTTTTATAATCTTAAAAAATTGATCAAGATGGCTGAACCAAAGCACTTTTTTCAGAATCTATGGATAAAGTCTCATTGATGTCAAACTCCCACTCTCGTTCTCCTATGCTTGCCATGATCTCCTATCCAACTCGGTAGCACCCTGCAGCCACACACCAATTCAAATAAACACCTCTGAGCGTGGTAACTGAAAGAAACCCTTTAAAGGTTCAGAAAAAGGAGAAAAAGTAGTACCCGCTCTAAAAAGTATATACAGTGTTTAGTAATAGATCACCTGACTATTCAAATACTGGCAGGTGATCCAGTGCACGGAACCCACAAGGAATTATTATATTATAAATAAGAAAAATGTAAAGAAGGGGTTAATCCAGCACAGACTAATCAAAAAACAAATAACCAATATATAAATTGCTATGAAAAACAACAGGGAGCCTCCAGGTCAGATTCAAGAGAAAACAAAGCATTTATTGAATCATAATCAATTTGAGTAAAGAACCTACAGATATAAGTTTTTTAAACATCAAAGCATAAATGAGTAATCCTAAAAAACTGAGAAAAAACAATGGCCATGTACATCAAACCGGTATAAATGAGCTCAATACCTCTAGTCTAGACTATGACAATAAATCACATGAATAATAAGGAACAAAGATATAGCACAAGATGACATAAATAAATGAACATACAGAGTAATCCACATTGCAATCAGCATAGAATATGTATATATCCTTAAAGCACATATCAAGTTCCTCAGAAACTCTTATAGGACTATATAAATAAATGATCCGATGCAAAGCAGAGCAAATGAAACTGTGTGGCCCAAAGTCACTTGTTAGACATGCATTCGCAGAAAGATATTAAAGCACATGCTGTTGAAAAGCCAAAATGAATTCTAGTTCCATAGCAAAAGCAAAGCAAGGAAGGTATTAGGCACAGAGCTTCATGTAAATGATGTTAAGCAAAAACTTGCCATAGCGTAGGCTATTAGTAGAGCAAAAAGAAGGCAGATGAAGCACAAAGTGTCCTGGTAATGACAGCGGACATCAAATTATCAGCACAGTGTTTGTACATGTGTATAAATAAGGCCGGGTTGTTCAAGGCTTAAACAGCCTACAGCTCACCAGACCAAATCTCTGCCAATGATGTTGTGATTGAGCTGCCCCTCCGTCTCTCTCTTCCGTTGGCTGTACAATACGTTTTTCAAAAGGCCCCTTACCGCTCCAAACACCTGTAGTGCCGAGACAGGCCAGAGTCCTCCAAAATTGGTGTCCCACGCCTCCGACTCCACAGAGGCGTGACCTTCACGCTATGCGCGTTTCACCCTAAATGTACATCTGGCTTTTTCAAGCGTCATAATCTATGTTGCCTGCAAGCAACTTATATACCCATAATAATTAGATCCAGTGAAATATACTTAATAGGATCACTCAAGATATTCACCTAAACTTATTATACGTTATACCAACAAACCATATTTAAACCTATATTGATATTAATTCAAACAATAAAATTAGAGAGTGGGAGTTTTGCATCAAATTAAATAGCACACCAATTATATTATGGGACTATTTTTTGAGAATACTAGCCCATATATTAACTATTTACAACAGCGTCAACATACTAGACCCAGGGTTGCTTTATTAATGTGATTATAGTGAAAAGGAGCCTGTATAGATATTCACATATATCCTAAAAAATACTTAATATTATCATAGAAACTATTTCTTTGCCTTCATTTAATCTAGATAGGGAGCATATGTAGGTATGCTTAACACACAAGTTATGCTATAGGACTATAACTTGGGAATGCTATGCCATATTTAACTATTTATAACATCTTTAGATCATTAAACCCAGCGTTGCTTTATTATTGAGATTTTAAAAAAAGGAAGCATATAAAGATATTGACATATATCCTTAAACATGCTTATTATTTTTAGATGTTCATAATATTAGCAAGGGAACTATTTATTTACCTTCATTTGATTTGAATAGGGAGCATATGTAGGTATACCATATTTTCTGTTAATTATTTTTACAGGTCATTTTTGAACTTTTTATTTGATTTGACCACATATAGGGCAGGATTATGATTGCCAAAAGTCTAATTAAGAAAAGGGGCATAATTAATTTCTTCATTTAAACCATTTGGTTTCAGTCAATTCATATTGTATATCCATTTACATTCTGCCTTTAATAAAAATTGATCAATATCCCCACCCCTATCCTTTAGGTCTATCAACTCCAACCCAATCCATCTTAGCTCTGTATCTAAGCTATTGTGTTGTTCCTGAAAGTGTCGGACAATACCACTAGTTTTAATGGTTTCATTCAAAATGTCTCTCCTAGGCTCTTTAATTCTTTCATGTAGCTCCCTGTAGGTTTTTTCCTATATAGAATCTCGGGCAAGTACACATCACCATATATACAACTCCTAGGCTTTTACATGTTATATGTCCCTTTATTTTGAATGCTCTACCTTCCAGATTCACAATTTTATCTCCTTTTATCATAAATTTACATATAATACATTTTCTGCAAATAAAGGATCCATTCTCTTTATTCTTTTTTGCTAACCAGCTCTCATTCACATTTTTATTTACAAAATTACTGGTTACAAGCTTGTCTTTCAAAGCAGGTGCTTTCATTGCAGTTAGCGAGGGATAGTCCCCCACAATTACTTTAACCTCTGAATCTATAGTCAACAGATTCTGTATATATATAAAAATAGAGCGAGAGAGAGAGAACGAGTAAGGTGCACTCTTACAAACAGTCTTTAAATGCCAGGGTGCTGAATGAAGATAAGATACAGCAGACAGAAGACAGCACTCACTGGACTTAAGAAATGCAAACAATGTTGTTTATTCAGTGATGTTTCGGGGACTGCTTCCCCTTCATCATACCGGGTCTGATATACCGGGTCCCCCAAACGTCACTAAATAAACAACATTGTTTGCATTTCTTAAGTCCAATGAGTGCTGTCTTCTGTCTGCTGTATATATATATATATATATATATATATATATATATATATATATATATATATATATATATATATATATATATATATGAATGTCCAGCAAAGTGCACTCCAGATCTTGCATATATGCGCCTTGGGTGCTAGAGCCAAAATATTAATACATCAAAAACAAGCAGCACTCCAAAGGTCTTATATCCATATGTCACCTTTATTTACGTGAACGTTTTCGGGCTACAAAGAACCCGTCCTCAGACTTACAAGGCTATGTAAACTTACCACCACGCTGTGTTATATCCACCACCAAACAAACAATGAACTACGCTCTCCACGTTAGATGCGCCTCCCCTACGAGTGACGTCATCCGCCGTGGCAACGTAACAGGGACTGAAATAAAATGAATACATTAGGCAACAAATGCGCAAATAAACATAGGCAATACACATCCTATTTTAATATCGGCAATAGAAAAATGGGCAATAGAAAAAATAGACAAAATATTGAAATATAACCTGTAATAATGTTGTGCAGTTCCTAGTGCCGTACCACACATGTCCCGGCGGTTACCATAGCAACCTATATCAACAATGTAGCACATTCAATACGGCATATGTGGAGGGCAACATGAGAACTACAAACATATAGGAATAACATACAGCAACCAAAACATAACTGCAATAGACCATCTATATATGCAAGAACAGTAATAAATACCTCAACATACTAACAAAGGCCAATTATAATAAACTGCCCTGTAATTACAATATAGGACTAAAGCATAAGGGTAAGACAATTTTGTCAAAAACTACCATAGGTTGCTAAATCAACTCTATTAATTAACTATATGCCATACCAAAAAGAAAAAGAAAAATAAATAAAATTAAAAAATAATAATTAGAATGATTCTGGACTCTCAACAGAGACATCCATTTTTAACAGAGACTTATAAGAACACATGCCAGTCCAACTGAGTATTCAGTCCATAGGGGACCAGAGTATTCAACTCAAATGTCCATTTGGCTTCCCTTTGTAGCAGCATACGGTTCCTATCTCCTCCTCTGGATAATGGCGGTACATGGTCAATGATCGTGTATTTAAGATCCATAACAGTGTGCTTCATTTCCAAAAAATGTCTGGCTACTGGTTGGTCCGATGCTCCTTTCTTAATCGCTGTCTTAATAGCAGATCGGTGATTTGCCATGCGTGTACGTAGGTCATCCGTAGTCTTCCCTACATAATATAGTCCACAGATACAGTGTAAGAGGTACACTATATGTGTAGTGGTACACGTCAGGCGGAATCTGTGTTTGTACATTTTGCGTTTGTGTGGATGAGTGAAGCATGATCCAGTTATCAATCCTCCACAAGTAGTGCAGCCAAGACATCGAAATACACCTGGTTTTTTTACGTCCAGCCATGTATTTGTTTTGTAGCTTTGTACAGGGTCAGTGTTAATCAATAAGTCCCGTAAGGACTTCGACCTTCTGTAACCTACCCTGGGTGGTTGTGAGTTGTACAGAGGTAGGGATTTATCAGTATTGATGATCTTCCAATGCTTGTTTAAGATATCCATTAAGGGACCCTTATCCCCTGTGAAAGTAGTCACAAATGTCATTCTTCCATCCTCAATCTTAGGCTCTCTATCTGGAAGTTGGCAAATACTGTCACATTGTTCTTTCAACAATTTATAAGGATAACTCCTTGTTCTAAACCGCTGTACCATCTCTTCCAATTGTAAATCTCTGTTACTTATTTCTGAGTTGTTCCTACTCACTCTCAGCAATTGCGATTTCGGCAATGCTCTTTACATTTCTTTTGGGACATTATATTTTGGATATTATATTTGGATACATTATGACAACGGTTTCAACACCTGATATTACAGAGGATATTGGGGATATTGATACAATCCCTGGGGCCAGCACCTTCCATTTTACGGAAGCAGATGCAGAAGGGATTTTATTTGATAAATTAGCTCTACGCCCTGCTTTGGATAAACCAGCATATATTTATACACATCTATTAAAACTTAAACAAAAAGAAAAAGATCTAACTTTGCATGGGGCATACCTCTCAGAGTACTACCGCAGAGGTTTTATTCCTAGAGGATTTAGGATCAGGAATGTACCCACTTTGGGCAGAAACAATCCCTCATTTTGTGACAGATGGTGCAGCATTGAAAATAAATGCTCTTTAGATCTTGTACTACTTGTCATACAAGAAGTGGGGAGATTATTACAACTAATTAAGGCAGAGATTACAGCCTATGAATTACCAAATTTACCTAGATTGGAGGCTGACAGTACAGAGGATTGGATAAACAAACTCCAGAGCAAGCTTGAGAAATATGAAACTGATTTAATTCAGTTTAAGAATAAAAAATTGGAGGCTGTAATAAGTGACTATAGGGACAAAAGAGTCTATTTATGGCAATTGACGGCCAGTGAGAGACAGAGACAACACTTTGTTAGGAGGAGACGGGCACGATACTATAAACCTCAGGATTTGACTACGGTAGAGAGCTCAGGGTCTGGTTCAGGCTCTGATACAGATCAACCACAGAATCCTACTCATGTAGCTCAACACCCCCAACACCCCCAAGGAGTGACTACTCGCTCAAAAAACTTCAGAGGAAGAGGGGGCAGACAAGGAGAGGGGGGTACAAGGGGAAGACCACCCTTACACCCTCGGAAATGACGAATAACATAGTAGTCAACCTGAGTGATTACCCCTTGAGTGACTCTGAAATAAAAATTTTGAATAAAGGACTCACTTTTGTTCCCACCAGCAGAACTGATCCATTTGAGTTCTATATTGACACCAAAAAATTTCAAAGATTACTCTCTTTAAAGGAGAAATTTGGGGAATCTGAAATGGAATATGACCAACTGAAAAAGAAGTCGACATATACCCCTCCTTTAAAAAATTCCAGCATTAATACCTTTACGAGATTAATACAGGATGATATGAATCATTCTATTAGTACACATCAAAGAGAGACTTTCAATAACTTCTCAAAGGAAGACTGGAAGATATTAAAAAATCTATCAGGCAATAAAGAGCTAATTATACGTGAGGCCGACAAGGGTGGGGCAGTGGTCATCCTTAACTATAAGGACTACAGGACAGAGATCTTATCACAGCTTGCGGATGAGAACACGTATAGACCACTAACTGGTGACCCTACACAATTATTCAAGAAAAAGCTGGATGAATATGCTAAATTGGTATATGACCAGGGGTTCATTAATAGGGATACTTATCTCTATCTACTAGTGACATATCCCAGAACTCCGGTCCTATATACCCTTCCTAAAATACATAAGGGAATCTCTCCTCCACCGGGAAGACCAATCGTGTCCTCTATAGGCTCATTACAGCAACCTCTTGCTACGTTTGTAGATAAATTCCTACAGCCTATTGTATACCATACACCATCTTATTTGAGAGATTCTATGGCACTTCTTGAGATGCTACAAAATTTGGAGGATTTGGACGAGGATATATGGCTAGTCACACTAGATGTGACTAGTCTATATACTGTAATCCCACATGAAGAAGGACTACAAGCTGTTTTTTTCCATCTCTGCAGACATCCCTATATTGGACCCCCTCCTGAGATCCTACTTCAATTTCTAGAGTTTTGTCTGACTACCAATTTCTTCAGATTTGAACAATCTTTTTACCTACAGAAGAAAGGGACAGCGATGGGGTCGAATATGGCCCCATCGTATGCCAACTTGTTTATGGCCCATTTTGAAGAGTTTGGGACGACATTGTTTCAGGTCAAGAACATCCGATTTTTTAAGAGGTATATAGATGACCTGTTTCTCATTTGGTCTGGTACTTTGGAGGACCTGGAGACCTGGTATCAACAATTGAATGAGGCTAATGTAGCTCTGAAGTTCAAAATGGTGTATAGTAGAACACAAATCGATTTCCTGGATGTTAGATTATATAAAGGGAATGGGAAAATCCAGTCGACACTGTACAGAAAGGAAACTGACAGAAATTCCCTATTACATTACACCAGTTGCCACCCCCCGGCATTGAAGAGAGCATTGCCGAAATCGCAATTGCTGAGAGTGAGTAGGAACAACTCAGAAATAAGTAACAGAGATTTACAATTGGAAGAGATGGTACAGCGGTTTAGAACAAGGAGTTATCCTTATAAATTGTTGAAAGAACAATGTGACAATATTTGCCAACTTCCAGATAGAGAGCCTAAGATTGAGGATGGAAGAATGACATTTGTGACTACTTTCACAGGGGATAAGGGTCCCTTAATGGATATCTTAAACAAGCATTGGAAGATCATCAATACTGATAAATCCCTACCTCTGTACAACTCACAACCACCCAGGGTAGGTTACAGAAGGTCGAAGTCCTTACGGGACTTATTGATTAACACTGACCCTGTACAAAGCTACAAAACAAATACATGGCTGGACGTAAAAAAAACCAGGTGTATTTCGATGTCTTGGCTGCACTACTTGTGGAGGATTGATAACTGGATCATGCTTCACTCATCCACACAAACGCAAAATGTACAAACACAGATTCCGCCTGACGTGTACCACTACACATATAGTGTACCTCTTACACTGTATCTGTGGACTATATTATGTAGGGAAGACTACGGATGACCTACGTACACGCATGGCAAATCACCGATCTGCTATTAAGACAGCGATTAAGAAAGGAGCATCGGAACAACCAGTAGCCAGACATTTTTTGGAAATGAAGCACACTGTTATGGATCTTAAATACACGATCATTGACCATGTACCGCCATTATCCAGAGGAGGAGATAGGAACCGTATGCTGCTACAAAGGGAAGCCAAATGGACATTTGAGTTGAATACTCTGGTCCCCTATGGACTGAATACTCAGTTGGACTGGCATGTGTTCTTATAAGTCTCTGTTAAAAATGGATGTCTCTGTTGAGAGTCCAGAATCATTCTAATTATTATTTTTTAATTTTATTTATTTTTCTTTTTCTTTTTGGTATGGCATATAGTTAATTAATAGAGTTGATTTAGCAACCTATGGTAGTTTTTGACAAAATTGTCTTACCCTTATGCTTTAGTCCTATATTGTAATTACAGGGCAGTTTATTATAATTGGCCTTTGTTAGTATGTTGAGGTATTTATTACTGTTCTTGCATATATAGATGGTCTATTGCAGTTATGTTTTGGTTGCTGTATGTTATTCCTATATGTTTGTAGTTCTCATGTTGCCCTCCACATATGCCGTATTGAATGTGCTACATTGTTGATATAGGTTGCTATGGTAACCGCCGGGACATGTGTGGTACGGCACTAGGAACTGCACAACATTATTACAGGTTATATTTCAATATTTTGTCTATTTTTTCTATTGCCCATTTTTCTATTGCCCGATATTAGAATAGGATGTGTATTGCCTATGTTTATTTGCGCATTTGTTGCCTAATGTATTCATTTTATTTCAGTCCCTGTTACGTTGCCACGGCGGATGACGTCACTCGTAGGGGAGGCGCATCTAACGTGGAGAGCGTAGTTCATTGTTTGTTTGGTGGTGGATATAACACAGCGTGGTGGTAAGTTTACATAGCCTTGTAAGTCTGAGGACGGGTTCTTTGTAGCCCGAAAACGTTCACGTAAATAAAGGTGACATATGGATATAAGACCTTTGGAGTGCTGCTTGTTTTTGATATATATATATATGTATATATATACACACCTGTATATATTCGTATAGATATATATTTTACAAGAAATATTCACATATATATATAAGTATATATTTAAAAATATAAAGAACATTTAAAATATTTATAACTACGATTGGGTTTAGCGCTGTAGGTCTAAAACGGTGTTGGTTAGCATGCAAGCGCAAAGTGTTAGAATTTTTTCTTCAGCACGCTCCATTAAAGTCTATGGGGAGAAGAGGTTACTGAGGTTGTGATGTCAGAAGTTCTGAATTTATCACGCATTGGGTTTCGTTAGCATGCAAACCATTTACAAATGACTTGTAATACGCACGGTAACCCGCCCATGTTAAAAAAGTTTACTCAGAGCAGTGTTTGTGCCCGAGTGGAATTTTTTTTAGCACCATTTGTAATCTGGCCGATAATGTTGCAGGGTCACTAGCGCTAGAATGACATGCTATAATGGATTAGAGCATGTCATTTTTGCAATACAACTTCCCTTTATTAAATGGGCCGCTAATAGGTGTCTAAACAGATTTATTACAGAAGTTTTACTTTCATTTGAATAACCAATATATTTAGCAAGATCATCAAATAACATTTACTTGGATCTACCCAGTGCCCCGGAGAGATACTGATTCACTGTACTGATTTGTATGCTTGGGCGGTGTATATCAAGCTTTTATGCCATCTGTACTGCACAGTGGTATGTGTTGGGATGTTATAAATAAATAATTTACCTTGTAATTGACTTTCAGTTGCATGAAAGATGCTCTGCTATAAAGCAAGTCGGAAAAGATGGCTGGATAACCCAGCTCATTAAATTTTATAGGAAAGGATAAGGTTCTTGAGAGTTGGGGCTTATTGGTGTTTAATTATTCATTCTACATTTACGTGGCTGTGCTTAACATATGCTTGTTTAATTTCACTGTTGAGAAATGTGGATCTTTTGCTCTACAAAATCAACTTCTAAAATATATGTCAAATTAGCACAGAACTGCATATCATCATTTCCCTAATAAACTTTAGTTTGGAGATATTAAAAGATATACGAAACATTGCATCTAATTTCTGTTCTATTTGTTTATGAATTGAAATGACCCTGCTTTTGTCCTCTAACCCTTATTTTCGATTCCATCACCCCTGTGCTTGTGTCTTCTATAGAGGACCTGTCTGACATCAGGCCTCTTCTAGCAGAAGTATAGGTAAGGGTGAGCTATATTAAAACTATAACTAAAATGCACTCAACCCCTACATAGTTAAAGTCAGATCCAAAATAGCTACACATGACTCAGACCTAGATGAATAGAAAAAAAGTGTGGCTCAAAGCGCTGCACTATAACACCACAATGGCTATTTTGTGAATGGTCTCACAGCCAGAACATGGAAAATGAACAAGGTAAAATAGACAACAGTGCTAAACAGTACTGGAAGTATTGAGAGGCATAGGGGTAGAACTCTAAATAAGGTAAAAATAAAAATAAATAAAAGCTGACTAGTGTTACCGCTATAACATTTAATAAAACACCAAACTAATCATCATAGTTCCAATCACAGTTTCTAAAATAAAGTCAAATTATTAAAACAAATACAATGCTAATAAGGAGGACGTTTCCTCTATAAATTGGATGATCCAGATTACAAAATGTCTCTGTAATATATTTAAAATGTCTTTAGCACACAAAGCATAAAATCTTCTCAATATCACCTATAATAGTATTTAATGAGAAGGGATCTCTCGTAGTTATATCTTGAAGTGAATTCAATGCAAATGTGGGTATATAATGACTTGTATTTCAATGTCTGCTTGACGTGTGTTAAAATAGCAACATCAATGTATATTGCAACAGTTGTCAACAATGTAACAGATGGCAACTATGTTACCTCCAAGTACCCCAGGGTCGGCTCCAGAACGAATGAAATGGGGGGGGGGGGCATTTTATTTTCACGAGGGGGCACGTATTTACAGTCAAAATAAGAGCAGACCTTCATATTCTGCAGGGAAGTGTAGCTACTGACTGGCTTATCCCCCACTATTAACATTTGGAGGATATGTGCTTAATAATCACTAGGTAAAATAATGAAGTCTAAATCCTATGCAGTGCACTAAAACAGAGTCATTAAACTTGAGACCCCCAGTGTAATAGTTCATCAAAAACAATTCACCCCTTAATCACCATGATCAAAAACCCTTAAACACATTCTCAAATCTAAATCATGCCCCCTAAACAGCCATGCAACCAAAACCCCCCAATGCAATTAACCCCTTTGTTTGCAATAGCAGTGAGGATACTAGGTTAGATTGGTCATTTTGTAGATTAGATTTAGCTATACCTGTTTCGCAATAACTAACAGATATCAGGCTACTTAAAGGGTCACTAAACCCTAAATTTTTCTTTCATGATTCAGATAGAGAATACAATTTTAAACAACATTCCAATTTACTTCTATTATCTAATTTGCTGCAATCTTTAGATATCCTTTGTTAAAGAAATAGCAATGCACATTGGTGAGCCAATCACATGAGGCATCTATGTGCAGCCACCAATCAGAAGCTACTGAGCATATCTAGATATGCTTTTTAGGAAAGAATATCAAGAGAATGAAGCAAATTAGATAATAGAAGTAAATTAGAAAGTTGTTTAAAATAGTATTCTCTAATACTAGCCACTGGCGGTAAAATTCGCGCTGAGCCCTTGTCCTGGGTGGCTAACCATCCAAGACACCTGGATCCCGGTTTCACTGTGGTGTAACTACAGCACACCGCATTTTTTCTTGGCCTTCCTCTGACCTTATTTGTATCTCTCTGTGGGCACAGAACAATAGGTACGGGCCGACTCCCAGCAACCCCTCCCACCGGTGCTGCGCGAGGAGGTGGATGGGTTACTGTCAGTAGATATAGCCTGCCTACAAGCCCAGAATCTTCACACGGACCAAGAGCTCTTATACAGCCAAAAACCCTGTCTTGATAACTGCCTAAGCTGCATACCCCGCACCGCTCTAAACTCACAAAACCTCCCTGGGTATAGGGTGAGAAGACTTCGGTTACCTCTTTTCCATCCTGCAGCTGGATCGATGCGGGCAGATAGACAGGGTGCTGACTGGTGACGTCAATCAGCGCCGCCCTGTTGGTGACACAGCGCGGGAGTAACTGCCGAGCTGTGGATCTCCGCACACCGATGCTGCTTGTGGAGGCCTGGCGATCATTAGAGGCAAGAGTCGGCTAGCCATCTGGGGACGGCAAGATTCCCTAAGATTTCGGCTCCATTGAGGAAATCAACAAATAGAAAATTTAACAAGAACAAAGCTGGAACGCCGGACTGGTAAAAAAAAAATCTTATAACCATGGCACCGAACTGCATGGCCTAAGGTATTTCTATTTCTATTAAGATGCACACTGCTTAGCAATTTATTGCTCCAGCACCCGCTAAAAAAAACTCACTTCTCCATCTGGGAAAAAGGAAAAGTTAAGTTAAAAGGGTCTAATAAGACATTATTTTTCCTTTTTCTTATTAACATAAGGGTGAAAGGAACACAAAGTATTTCATGGCTAAGGAAAAAAAGCGAAGGGGAGGGGAAGGAGGAAAGGAATAAAAGAAAAGAGAAGGAAGAGGGGAAGAAAAATCTACGTTAATTGTATGTGGGGACTTGTGCTTTTTTTACCCACTCAAAGGGAGGCTAGCTGGACTAAGAATAATCTGCATGGTTTCTAACCAACCGCTTGTGCCACTAACTCCCTCATATGCTCTTTCTCTTTGCTGTCTCCTCTTCACTGCTTCAACAAAGGCTTGAGATATCAGAGGGGCATTTTCACTGCCTAAACTAATGTGCTGCTGCTTCTATTTTCAGGAGATCATTTTCTGCAAAGAATAGCTGTAAATGAACCCATTACATGAACCCTAAACCGTTCTCAAACTCCTTGATAATTTGACTCAGGGGCTATGTAATTGTTGCTATATGTTGCTTTTTATGTGCTACTAACAACTTTTGCTGCGCTCAATTTTTCCGCAGGGGTATCAGATGAGTTAACCCACAGAGTCGATTTTTGCTAACTTTATATATCAAGATATATTTAGTTTTACAGGTGATAGTTAACTGATACTAATTAGGGTTGCTTCTTGTTATATTTAGAAATTGGACTCAGGGGGTGGATGATCTGTTGCTATCTGCTGCTTTTTATGTGCCACTAACATTTTCGTTGCTGTGTTCAAATTTTTACAGGGGCATCAGATAAATTAACCCATAGAATCCATTTTTGTTAAATTTATATACCAAACTTAAGGCATATTCAGTTTTATGGGTTTTAGACAAATGATACCAATTAGGGTTGCTCCATGTTATATCTAGAACACTAGTACTACTTTCTTCTTCATAAGATACCAAGATCCTATAGGATATAGTTAAAAATAAGTTAAAGTTGAGTATATTCATTTACCTCAGAGAGTTGAAAATTATTCTGAATATAGTGTAATATAGCATAGGCTGAATGTAAAGACATAAGCTCTTGTATGGTTGCAACCAGCAAATTGTATTTTTTCTTTATATCTTTGTTCAAGGTAAAGTTTGCTGTAAATTGGTAATTATAAGGAAACTCAATATACAAAACACAAATTCTGCTCAAATTTTTATAAGAAGGGGGGAGGTGAAGGAGGGAAACCCCTATTTTGTTGTGGCCTGTTGCCTGTTGTGTGCTGTTAATCACCTTCATTTTGACTTGTCAAATAACCTTGTGCATGCTATTTTAAGACACTAACTTAGCTCTTTCTACATTGTCAATTAATCTGTTTTTTGCTTGGTCTGTAAAATATTGCAGTGTTTAACCTCCCAAAAGAGGTACTAGAGAAGTGTACTTTATTAGTTAATCTGTTTTTTATGCAGTGACTGAGAGTAGGGGTCCTTTTTTCTTTCACATTAAAGATACCGTGCCCAGCTTTGGGCTCAGGGGCTTGATGAATTAAAACACTAATAATATCATACTTACTACACTTGTAACTCAGCCATTGCTTGGTGGAAGAGTCCAAATTAATCACTTTTATTTAACTAATTTACCCTCACTTCCTCACAGGTCATAAACCTTTCCTTTTTTTTTTTTTTTTTTTTTTCTCTTCTTTGCACCCACTCACTATATCCCGTGACACTAATTCACTTACACACTTTAACTGGCTGACACCCAATATTGTCACACTTCACCCCTCGATATTACTACATTAACACAACACACCTATCCTCTTACTTCACCTCACAAGTCACTATTATATAGTTTTCCACATACTAATTCACCACCTCCCTTCCCTCACGGTTGCTATCTGTCATATGGACAGATTCTTGAACACCTCCCCTAGGACTCTCTCTCCAAGCATGGCAGGCAGACATAAAGACAAAAAATCAAAAGGAGTCCCAGAAAATGCAACAGACAATACTACACCAATTAATAATCCTGCTAATGAGACCTTAAACATTCAAAATCTGGTCTCCAATATCTCTGAAGCATTGACTCCCAAATTTGATTCTTTAAGGACTGAAATAAAACAGGATATTGCCCAATTGTCTCAGGAAATGAGGCAATTCTCTAATAGAATACAAGAAGCAGAGCAGAGGATCTCAGATCTTGAGGATCTTACTAATACACATAGTTCCAGTTTAGAGGAAACAAGTACCAAGATTCAAAAACTGCAAATGAAAATCAAGGATCTTGAGAATAGATCCCGCAGAAATAATATTAGGATTATAGGTGTACCTGAGGGTAAAGATTTTGAAGATCTTACTTTGTTTATTACTAAAACTCTAGCCCGACTATTGGAAATGCCCAACACTCAGATAATAATAGAAAAAGCCCATAGGCTAGGCCCACCCCCGACAGATAATATAATAAAGAACAGACCAAGACCAGTAATTGCTCGCTTCTTGAATTATCTTGATAAAATTAATATTCGGCAACAATTCAAAAAGAAACAACCAATCAGTATAGGAGGTGCTAAAATACTTATATTTCAAGATTTTTCAGCTGAGACAGCTGCAAGAAGAAGAGAACTGGCACCAATATGCACAAAATTAATACAAAAAGGTTTCAAAGCGACACTGCTGTACCCATCCAAACTTAAAATAATAATTAGAGACAAAGTGTATCTCTATGAAAATGCGTGAGATGCCGAAAAGTTTCTCTCTGAAATAGATCTTACAGTGTAAAATGGTTGCAGGCAACTGTAAATAAATAAATCATAAAACAATTGGTCCACTTAGGTCCTTACAGTCAAGCAATGGATTTTCTTAAAATAAGACAGGTTCCAAAAAAGGAATATCATTGGGCCAAGAAATTAGCAGGGAAGGTCTCCCTGTTGATTTGTGAATTGAGATATAGTTGTTTTTCTGTTTTTTTTTTTGTTTGTTTTTTTTCTCTTCTCTCTCCTTTTGCCTCCTTCCTTTCCTCCATTCCTCCCCTCTGCTCTCCTCCTCGGTTTTCAGGTATTCTTGAATAGATGGCCAAGAGACCAGATACATTTAAATTAGTATCATGGAATATAGGCGGCATCTCAACCCCTATTAAAAGAAAGGCAATTATCTCGCACCTGAGAAAAATGCAGGCAGACCTTGCATTTTTGCAAGAAACACACTTAAATATAGAAGAAATTAAAAAAATGAAAAGTTCCTGGGTAAAATAAGTTGTAGCTTCTCCTAGTCTTGGAAAAAAAGAGGAGTAGCCATCTTGATTGGAAAGAGACTAGAATTTGAAATAATTCATTCCGAAAGGGACCCAGAGGGGAGATATGTAATGTTAAAAATTAAAATTCAAAATCAGTTATTCACCCTCTGCAATTTATATGCACCTAATGTCTTAGATTATGAATTCTAGGATATGCTACAGTCTAAAATATTAATCTACTCAGAGGGCTCTTTGGTGTTAGGAGGCGATTTCAACATGGCCCCACAGTCTCCCCTGGACAGATTACGGCAGGTTAACAAACAAATAAAACAAAAGAGAGATAATCTCAAAACAAAACTGTTTAAGAATTTAACTCAGAACTTAGCAGTGAAGGATGTCTGGAGGATTCAAAATCCTGACACACGAGATTATATTTGTCTATCTAGGGCCCATAAGACTTTATCCAGAATAGATCTTTTTCTAATAGATGATCGCCTATGCACAACAAAAACTTTTGCAGGAATAACACCCATAATTCTCTCTGATCATTCTCCTATTTTTCAAGAAGTACAACTTAATCGTTTTATAAATTCCTCTGCAAGGTTCACTTTTCTATATAATCTAGCCAATAACTCTAAATTTAAAAAACATCTAACCGACAGGTTTAAAGAATATATTCAATTCAATTCTGAGTCTGCAGATCATTCGGAAATCTTCTGGGGAGCTGCCAAAGCAGTCCTCAGAGGGGAAATAACGGCATATGCTGCCATGATAACAAAGAAATTGAAGAAGAGAGAAAGAGAGGCTACAATCTTTGTTGTCAATGCCTATAATTGCAGAAAACACCTTTCTACTGGGCCAAATATATTAAAGCCAAAAGCAAAAGGGACGCCCTGGCACTTCTTCTGGAAACACAGAGGGAACTGAGGTTCCAGGCCAGGCTACACCGTTTTGGAAATAAATCAGGCAAATTACTAGCCAAAATAGTCAAGGGAGATAACAAGCCGCCTCTGATTGAAAGAATTTTTCACTCAGAGAAGTCATTCACTAAACCTGAAGATATCATAGATGCATTTACAAAGTATTATGAGGATCTCTACTCAGCAAAAATTGCTGATGAGGCTCAGTCTGGGGACTTCTGGAGTCAGATAAACTGTCCTACAATTACAACGGAAATTAATTCCATCTTGAATAGTCCGATTTCTGATGAGGAAGTCAGTAAAACGATCTCTGATCTATCTATGAACAAAGCAGCAGGCCCAGACGGTATTCCCAATGAGGTATACAAGATCTTATCTAAAGATATAACTCCCTACTTAAGCTTCCGCTACAATTAATTTTTCATTGATGGCAAAACTATACCAACTGATTTCTCTGCGTCTTTTACAACATTACTTCTTAAAGGAAGCAAGGACCCTGATCTCAAGGATTCTTACCGCCCCATAGCTCTCCTAAACTCGGATTACAAAATCCTTGCCTCAATTCTGGCACGGAGGCTCCAAGGCGGTCTTCCTTATATTATTCATAATGATTAAGCCGGGTTACTCTCGAAACTCTCGAAACTCTCGAAACTCAGCATCTAAAATTTGCGAAGTTTTGTTAATGACAGAATTTTTTCAGACCCGAGATGGGGAGACGGGGGACATCACGGATCTCACAATAGTCTCAATTGACGCAGCAAAAGCCTTCGATTCAGTCTATTTTAGCCATCTGTTTAACTCGCTAATCAAGTTTGGGTTCAAGGATAATTTTCTTAACTTTATAAAGAACCTATATACAGGCCCCCACACCAGACTGATAGTTAATAATTCTTTATCTCCAGATATTGTGATTGAAAGGGGAACGCGCCAGGGTTGTCCCTTGTCTCCCCTTCTTTTTGATATTGCCATAGAATCTTTAGCAATAAAAATTAGGCAAAGTATTGAGGGCATCAGAATAGGCAAACATGAAATGAAAGCTGCACTATATGCTGATGATGTACTTCTTTATATCTCAAATACAAAGGCAAACATACCCAAACTGCTAAATATCATCGAACAATTTGGTTCATTTTCTGGCTACATTGTTAATACCTCCAAATCCGAATTGTTCTGGCTTAGAAAAAAAAAGTATTCAGTAAGAAACAGTCCGTTCAAAGTGGTTACTGATTCATTTAAATATCTAGGAATTGTAATCCCGGTAAGATTCTCAGATCTATATAAACTCAACATAACACCAATTTTAACAATAATATGCGAGAGATTGAAAAATTGGCAAAATCTACCAATTTCACTATCGGGAAGAATAGCTCTATATAAAATGATTCTCCTTCCAAAATTGTTATATATTTTACAAAACATCCCAATAATACTGTTTGCAAAAGATATTCGAGCACTTAATAGGGCAGTTGGAAACTTTTTATGGCAAGGGAAGAAGCCAAGAATCTCTTTAACAAAACTAACTCTGGCAAAAGAGTATGGGGGCTTAGCCCTACCAGACATTAGACAATACAATTTGGCGTTTCTCGCACGTACTGTGACAGACTGGGTCTATTCCAAAAATTATGTGACAAATATGTCACTAGAAGCTAATATCTGTTATCCATTTCTTCCAGTCGCCCTGATGCATTGTGAACCCAAATCATTACCTTTAGAGATTAAAAAGCTAAAGACTATCTTGAATCCTATAAAAGCCTGGTGGAAGATTGGGGCTGTATTGAAAATTAACTGTAGTCTCTCTCAACACCTACCAATAAAAGGGAACCCAAATTTTCTACCTGGCCTAGAATTGGCCACATTTGACAAGTTGGGCTAGGAAAAGTTCATAAAATTTTTAAAAAGGAATCAAACACTCTAAAAACATTTGAAGAATTGAAAAATGAATTTAACTTATCACACAAGGAGTTTTTTGCATATCTCCAGCTTAGACATTACTGCTCTGAACTAGTCAAGGCCACTGACTGGTCCTGGAATCTAGGTAAACTGGATAACTGGCTGACAATGATCAAGGTCGGACATATGTCAATCAATCCTTGTTACTCACTTCTTAACACTAACAAGGGGATACCCTTAATAGAACAAATGGGGGTAGATTGGACCAGGTTAATTTCTTCTGATTTGATAGACTCAAAAAGCATACAAAAGTCAATTAAAAAGGTAAACTCGGCTACTCTCTCGGCTACCTGGAGAGAAGCACATGTTAAAACACTACATAGAACATATTTTACTCCAGCCTTAGGGTATAAAATACATAATTCAGACTTCAACAAGTGCCCAAAATGTTCTCTTGAGGCAGCAGACTTGGTGCATATGATTTGGGAGTGTCCTAAAATTCGTCAATTTTGGTATAAAATAGAATTCTGGCTCAACAAAAACTTGGTCGCTGCTCCCCTGGCTCTCACATTGACACAGATTATATTTTGTATACAACAAGTAGGAGGGCAACAGCCCCAGGAAAAACTAATTATTCTCACAATTTTAGCAGCCAGATACTTAATCTTCAAGTACTGGAAAAATCATAAGACCCCCTTAATTGTGGAAGTTAGAAATTGTTTGAAGAAACAATGCATGATTGAGCAGAGAGACACAAATATTGACAATGAAGAAGATATTAAAAGATTCTTTTCAAAATGGCCAGTTTTTATTAAGGGATACTCGATCAATGAAATAGAAACAATGATATTCCCGTTTAGAAATTCAGAATTGGTGCTGCTCAATCTTTGGTAGATGGTTAGAGGGAGGAGGGGAGTAAAGGGGGGAATTTTTTTTATTTTTTTTTCTTCTCTCTTCTTCTTTCTTAGCGGTTTTGTTCTTTTTCTCTTGTTCTTTTTACTCTAATTATTTCTATTTCTTTTTTTTTTTTTCTTTCCCTCTCTTTTTCTTTCTTCTTAAAACTTATTTAAATTAAAAAAAAAAAAAAAGAGGTTTAGCACCTAGTATATAAATCAACTCATGCAACTCTAACACTGCATAGGGGTAGTTCAAATATATGAATGTCTTTCTACTATACAAATATGTCAAATTGCTTTTCGTTTCTATGTGTTATAACAGACATCATTTTCCTTTACTACCAATGCAATTTTCCTTTCTTCTTATTTTCTTTTTTTTAGACGTGTGGAAATGTATATCAAATGTCGCATGTTGTATGTATTATATAAATTACTAAACCTTATTAAAAAAATTATTAAAAAAAAAAAATAGTATTCTCTATCTGAATCATGAAAGAAAAACATTGGGTTTAATGTCCCTGTAATACACCCTATGTACAGTGAACCTATAATAAGAATATGATTTTATCATATAAATATAAGTTTTTAAATGGCTACCGGCTTCTATCAATGCCTCAAAAGTGCACTGTGATCTTAGGCCCAGCCTAAGATCACAGTGCACTTTTGAGGCGTTGATAGAAGACTGTAGCCATTTATAGACTAATATGTATGATCAAATCAATATTTTTTGAGGGGGCACAGCATTCCATTTGGGTGGGCATTGTCCCCCAATGCCCCCCCTTGGAGCCAACCCTGAAGTACCCGCTAGTGATACTATACCAGTCCCTCTGCCGAAATGGAATCTTGTAGTCTCGTCCGGACTTTGCAACCTCCGGTTATTCCCAGTCCTTAATATGTGTTATACACAGTGGTTGTCTCTCCTCCATGTTTCCGATCCCAGTCGATCGTTTGTCAGATCCCTAGGTTGTGACTACGTCACAGGACGGATCTTACAGAACGGATCTTACTTGAGTGGCAGCTATCCAGGGCTACCGGCTTCTTGTAATCTTTACAAGAAGTCGGTACAACTAGGCTTTTTCAAGACTGATAGGTTAAATGCGTCAACAATAATCTAAGGGATCTAAGAACTTTCAGACAAATTATAACTCTGAGCAGAGTATAAGGAAAAAAATTGTTGTCATTTTAATTTCGTAAGGAAAAGTATCTGCTGAATAAAGATTACAAGAAGCTGGTAGCCCTGGATAACTGCCACTCACGTAAGATCCGTCCTGTAACATAGTCACAACCTAGAGATACGACAAACGATCGACTTCGGAAAACGTGTAGGAGAGACAACCACTGTGTATAACACACATTAAGGACTGGGTAACAAACAGAGGTTGCAAAGTCTAGACGAGACTACAAGTTTCCATTTCGGCAAAGGGACTGGTATAGTATCACTAGCGGGTAACATAGTTGCCATTTGTTACATTGTTGACAACTGTTGCAATATACAGCGATGTTGCTATTTATTTTTATTTCTTCCTTATTTAGAGTTTATCCCCTATGCTTCTCAGTACTTGAAGTATTGTTTAGCGCTGTTGTCTCTTTTACCTTGTTGTTTATCAGACCTAGATAAATACATCTGCTGAGTCAATGACCGGAAGCATATGAGCATAGCCCCAATTACCAGCTAAATCCAGTAGTGCATTGCTGTTCTGGAGGTGAATTTATTAATGTGTTTAACACCTTTACAGAGGTTAAATACATAGTTAAAGGCAGAAAACAGTACAATAATAAAATCACATTATAATATTTTCTTTTTGCATTTTTATATCCCATTAAATAAATATTGTAAAGCAAAAATTGCAAGTTCTAATTATTTAGCTTGATAAAGGGGCAAGTGACCCTTAATCTAGCCCTTTGTATGAGAAAACTTGAACATCAAAAAATAATAGATGGATGACAGGCTCTTGCGATTCAAACAATTTTAAAGGGACAGTGAAGTAAAAAAAAGCATTTGTGGTACAAATAGGCCATGTAATTTTGAACAACTTTCCAATCTAATTTTATCACCAATTTTGCTTTGTTCTATTGGTATTCTTAGTTGAAAGCTAAACCTAGGAGGTTCATATGCTAATTTCTTAGACCTTGAAGGCCGCTTCTAATCTGAATGCATTTTGAACCATTAGAGGGTGTTAGTTCATGTGTGTCATATAGATAGGGTGACCATATTGCCGCTTTAAAAAGGGACACCTATGAAAAATACATATGTCAGGGTTCTTATACAAACCATTTCTTTAAACAGCCCTGACATATGTATTTTTCATATGTGTCCCTTTTTAAAGTGGCAATATGGTCACCCTACATATAGATAATATTGAGCTAACTCACGTGAAGTTACCTAGGAGTGAGCACTGATTGGCTTAAATGCAAGTCTGTCAAAATAACTGAGATAAGAGTGCAGTTTGCAGAAGCTTAGATATAAGGTAATCAAAGAGGTAGAAAGTATATTATTATAACCGTGTTGGTTATGCCAAACTGGGGAATGGGTAATTAAAGGATTATCTATCTTTTTAAACAACAAACATTCTGGTGTTGACTGTCCCTTTAAATGAACATTATACACTAGATTTTTTCTTTCATAAATGTTTTGTAGATGATATATTCATATAGCCCATCTGGTAGTGTTTTTAAAAAAATAGATAGTTTTGCTTATTTTTAAGAACATTGTGCTGATTTTCAGAATCCAAACCAAGCCCCACAGTGCCAGATATAGACACACGTTTAAAAGGTTTTATACTGGATTTTTATATCAGTATCTGTGCATATTCTTCTTTATAGTAGTGTCTATTACATGCAGATATATAACAATTAGTGTATACTGTATATTTATATCAGTATCTGTACATATTCTGTATAATAGTGTCTGTTACATGCAGTTATATGACAATTAGTATATACTGTATATTTATATCAGTATCTGTACATATTATGTACAGTAGTGTCTATTACATGCAGTTAGATGACAATTAGTGTATACTGTATATTTATATCAGTATCTGTACATATTCTGTATAGTAGTGTCTATTACATGCAGCTATATGACAATTAGTGTATACTGTATATTTATATCAGTGTCTGTACATATTCTGTATAGTAGTGTCTATTACATGCAGTTATATGACAATTAGTGTATACTGTATATTTATATCAGTATCTGTACATATTCTGTATAGTAGTGTATATTACATGCAGTTATATGACAATTAGTGTATACTGTATATTTATATCAGTGTCTGTACATATTCTGTATAGTAGTGTCTATTATATGCAGTTATATGACAATTAGTGTATACTGTATATTTATATCAGTATCAGTACATATTCTGTATAATAGTGTCTGTTACATGCAGTTATATGACAATTAGTGTATTATGTATATTTATATCAGTATCTGTACATATTCTGTATAGTAGTGTATATTACATGCAGTTATATGACAATTAGTGTATACTGTATATTTATATCAGTATCTGCACATATTTTGTATAGTAGTGTCTATTACATGCAGTTATATGACAATTAGTGTATACTGTATATTTATATCAGTAGCTTTACATATTCTGTATAGTAGTGTCTATTACATGCAGTTATATGAAATTTGTGTATATTGTATATTTATATCAGTATCTGTACATATTCTGTATAGTAGTGTCTATTACATGCAGTTATATGACAAATAGTGTAAACTGTATATTTATATCAGTATCTGTACATATTCTGTATAGTAGTGTCTATAACATGCAGTTATATGACAATTAGTGTATACTGTATATTTATATCATTATCTGTACATATTCTGTATAGCAGTGTCTATTACATGCAGTGTTATATGACAATTAGTGTATACTGTATATTTATATCAGTATCTGCACATATTTTGTATAGTAGTGTCTATTACATGCAGTTATATGGCAATTAGTGTATACTGTATATTTATATCAGTATCTGTACATATTCTGTATAGTAGTGTCTATTACATGCAGTTATATGAAATTTGTGTATATTGTATATTTATATCAGTATCTGTACATATTCTGTATAGTAGTGTCTATTACATGCAGTTATATGACAATTAGTGTATACTGTATATTTATATCAGTATCTGTACATATTCTGTATAGTAGTGTCTGTTACATGCAGTTATATGACAAATAGTGTAAACTGTATATTTATATCAGTATCTGTACATATTCTGTATAGTAGTGTCTATAACATGCAGTTATATGACAATTAGTGTATACTGTATATTTATATCAGTATCTGTACATATTATGTATAGCAGTGTCTATTACATGCAGTTATATGACAATTAGTGTATACTGTATATTTATATCAGTATCTGTACATATTCTGTATAGTAGTGTGTTACATGCAATTATATGACAATTAGTGTATACTGTATATTTATATCAGTATCTGTACATATTCTGTATAGTAGTGTCTATTACATGCAGTTATATGACAATTAGTGTATACTGTATATTTATATCAGTATCTGTACATATTCTGTATAGTAGTGTCTATTACATGCAGTTATATGACAATTAGTGTATATTTATATCAGTATCTGTACATATTCTGTATAGTAGTGTATATTACATGCAGTTATATGACAATTAGTGTATACTGTATATTTATATCAGTATCTGTACATATTCTGTATAGTAGTGTCTATTACATGCAGTTATATGACAATTAGTGTATACTGTATATTTATATCAGTATCTGTACATATTCTGTATAGCAGTGTCTATCACATGCAGTTATATGACAATTGGTGTATACTGTATATTTATATCAGTATCTGTACATATTCTGTATAGTAGTGTCTATTACATGCAGTTATATGACAATTAGTGTATACTGTATATTTATATCAGTACCTGTATATATTCTGTATAGTAGTGTCTATTACATGCAGTTATATGACAATTAGTGTATATTGTATATTTATATCAATATCTGTACATATTCTTCTTTATAGTAGTGTCTATTACATGCAGTTATATGACAATTAGTGTATACTGTATATTTATATCAGTATCTGTACATATTCTGTATAGTAGTGTCTATAACATGCAGTTATATGACAATTGGTGTATACTGTATATTTATATCATTATCTGTACATGTTCTGTATAGCAGTGTCTATTACATGCAGTGTTATATGACAATTAGTGTATACTGTATATTTATATCAGTATCTGTACATATTCTGTATAGTAGTGTCTATTGCATGCAGTCATATGACAATTAGTGTATACTGTATATTTATATCAGTATCTGTACATATTCTGTATAGCAGTGTCTATTACATGCAGTTATATGACAATTAGTGTATACTGTATATTTATATCAGTATCTGTACATATTCTGTATAGTAGTGTCTATTACATGCAGTTATATGACAATTAGTGTATACTGTATATTTATATCAGTATCTGTACATATTCTGTATAGTAGTGTCTATTACATGCAGTAATATGACAATTAGTGTATACTGTATATTTATATCAGTATCTGTACATATTCTGTATAGTAGTGTCTATTGCATGCAGTCATATGACAATTAGTGTATACTGTATATTTATATCAGTATCTGTACATATTCTGTATAGTAGTGTCTATTACATGCAGTTATATGACAATTAGTGTATACTGTATATTTATATCAGTATCTGTACATATTCTGTATAGTAGTGTGTTACATGCAATTATATGACAATTAGTGTATACTGTATATTTATATCAGTATCTGTACATATTCTGTATAGTAGTGTCTATTACATGCAGTTATATGACAATTAGTGTATACTGTATATTTATATCAGTATCTGTACATATTCTGTATAGTAGTGTCTATTACATGCAGTTATATGACAATTAGTGTATACTGTATATTTATATCAGTATCTGTACATATTCTGTATAGTAGTGTCTATTACATGCAGTTATATGACAATTAGTGTATACTGTATATTTATATCAGTATCTGTACATATTCTGTATAGTAGTGTCTATTACATGCAGTTATATGACAATTAGTGTATACTGTATATTTATATCAGTATCTGTACATATTCTGTATAGCAGTGTCTATCACATGCAGTTATATGACAATTGGTGTATACTGTATATTTATATCAGTATCTGTACATATTCTGTATAGTAGTGTCTATTACATGCAGTTATATGACAATTAGTGTATACTGTATATTTATATCAGTACCTGTATATATTCTGTATAGTAGTGTCTATTACATGCAGTTATATGACAATTAGTTTATACTGTATATTTATATCAGTACCTGTATATATTCTGTATAGTAGTGTCTATTACATGCAGTTATATGACAATTAGTGTATACTGTATATTTATATCAGTACCTGTATATATTCTGTATAGTAGTGTCTATTACATGCAGTTATATGACAATTAGTGTATACTGTATATTTATATCAGTATCTGTACATATTCTGTATAGCAGTGTCTATCACATGCAGTTATATGACAATTGGTGTATACTGTATATTTATATCAGTATCTGTACATATTCTGTATAGCAGTGTCTATTACATGCAGTGTTATATGACAATTAGTGTATACTGTATATTTATATCAGTATCTGTACATATTCTGTATAGTAGTGTCTATTGCATGCAGTCATATGACAATTAGTGTATACTGTATATTTATATCAGTATCTGTACATATTCTGTATAGTAGTGTCTATTGCATGCAGTCATATGACAATTAGTGTATACTGTATATTTATATCAGTATCTGTACATATTCTGTATAGCAGTGTCTATTACATGCAGTTATATGACAATTAGTGTATACTGTATATTTATATCAGTATCTGTACATATTCTGTATAGTAGCGTCTATTACATGCAGTTATATGACAATTAGTGTATACTGTATATTTATATCAATATCTGTACATATTCTGTATAGTAGTGTGTTACATGCAATTATATGACAATTAGTGTATACTGTATATTTATATCAGTATCTGTACATATTCTGTATAGTAGTGTCTATTACATGCAGTTATATGACAATTAGTGTATACTGTATATTTATATCAGTATCTGTACATATTCTGTATAGTAATGTCTGTTACATGCAATTATATGACAATTAGTGTATACTGTATATTTATATCAGTATCTGTACATATTCTGTATAGTAGTGTGTTACATGCAATTATATGACAATTAGTGTATACTGTATATTTATATCAGTATCTGTACATATTCTGTATAGTAGTGTCTATTACATGCAGTTATATGACAGTTGGTGTATACTGTATATTTATATCAGTAGCTGTACATATTCTGTATAGAAGTGTCTGTTACATGCAGTTATATGACAATTAGTGTATACTGTATATTTATATCAGTAGCTGTACATATTCTGTATAGTAGTGTCTGTTACATGCAGTTATATGACAATTAGTGTATACTGTATATTTATATCAGTATCTGTACATATTATGTATAGTACTGTCTATTACATGCAGTTATATGACAATTAGTGTATACTGTATATTTATATCAGTATCTGTACATATTCTGTATAGTAGTGTCTATTACATGCAGTTATATGACAATTAGTGTATACTGTATATTTATATCAGTATCTGTACATATTCTGTATAGTAGTGTCTGTTACATGCAGTTATATGACAATTAGTATATACTGTATATTTATATCAGTAGCTGTACATATTCTGTATAGTAGTGTCTGTTACCTGCAGTTATATGACAATTAGTGTATATTGTATATTTATATCAGTATCTGTACATATTCTTCTTTATAGTAGTGTCTATTACATGCAGTTATATGACAATTAGTGTATACTGTATATTTATATCAGTATCTGTACATATTCTGTATAGTAATGTTTATTACATGCAGTTATATGTAATTAGTGTATACTGTATATTTATATCAGTATCTGTACATATTCTGTATAGTAGTGTATATTACATACATTTATATGACAATTAGTGTATACTGTATATTTATATCAGTATCTGTACATATTCTGTATAGTAATGTTTATTACATGCAGTTGTATGAAAATTGGTGTATACCGTCCCTTTAATATAGTTGAATAGATGCTGACTAGGAATATGTAGAATACATTGCTGCCCTTTTGGGCAGCCAGTGATTTAAAGGACTATTAAACAAAGCATAATTGTGTAATCAGTAAATACATAATAAAGGGCTAGATTACGGATGGCATGTAAACTGTATTGCACAAGCTAAAAGGGGTATTTTGCGGCTCTTTGCGTGCAACGAAAATAGCGTGCATATTACGAGTTTAAAGGGACATAAAACCACATTTTTTTCTTTCATGATTCAGAAAGAGCATACAATTTAAAAAAAAAATCCAATTTACTTCTGTTTTCTTGTTATCCTTTGTTGAAAGGCAATGATGTAAACTCAGAATGCATGACACGTATATGGCAGCGGTTTTGCAAAAATGTTATATATTAGCAGGAGAACTAGATGGCAGCTCTATTTACTGTCATGTATTGCTTCAGGCACGTGCATGCTACCTACCTAGATATCTCTTCAACAAAGAATATCATGCGAAAGAAGCACATTTGACAATAGAAGTAAATTGGAAACTTTTTTAAAATTTTATTTTCTATCTGAACAATGAAATAAATATTTTGGGTTTAATGTCCCTTTAAAGTAAACGTGTTTGCTTGAGTGCAATCAAATTTAATGCACGTTGGATTATTGCGACTGCTCTGGTTAACTGTTACGCAAGACAAAAAGTTGCACAAAAAGCATCAAAAATACATTTAAAAGTACAGCTACATTCATAATAACACTGCCTGATAAAATAATTGTAAAATTTGCATTAAAAAGTTATAAGGTGTGAGGTCTCAGATGTTAGCGGAAAAAAAGGCAGGCAAAGAGCTTTAACGTAGAAATACATACATATACATGTCTAAATAATTGTATATATACACATATATATGTGTGTGCTTATATGTATTTATGTATTTTACTATATCTTTACTGTACATATTTCACATTCCAATGTTCCCTTACAGGCTAGTATCCTTTTTAATATATATATATACTAGTCCTAAAGCACGGGCCATTTTTTGCAGTACAGCGGTCCCACCCCTTGCTCTCTCTCTATCCCCCTCTCTTTTGCTCTCTCTTTCTCCCCTCTCTTTGCTCTCTCTCTCACCCTCTCTTTTGCTCTCTCTTTCTCTCCTCTCTTTGCTCTCCCTCTCTCCCCTCTCTTTTGCTCTCTCTCTCCCCCCTCTCTTTTGCTCTCTCTCTCCCCCTCTCTTTTACTCTCTCTCTCCCCCCTCTCTTTTGCTCTCTCTCTTCCCCCTCTTTTGCTCTCTCTCTATCACCACTCTTTTGATCTCTCTTTCTCCCCTCTCTTTGCTCTCTCTCTCTCCCCTCTCTTTTGCTCTCTCTCCCCCCTCTCTTTGCTCTCTCTCTCACCCCTCTCTTTGCTCTCTCTCTCTCTCCCCTCTCTTTTGCTCTCTCTCCCCCCTTCTCTTTTGCTCTCTCCCTTCCAATAAACTAATTTAAACTAGTAACCCCTAAACCTAACGCCTCCCTAACTTTATATTAAAATTACAATTTCCCTATCTTAAATTAAAACTTACCTGTCCAATAAAAAAAATATGTTTAAACTAAAATTAAACTAACTACCAATTAAAGAAACTAAAATACACATTAAAAAAATCCTAACATTACTATAAAAATTACAAACTATCTAATTAAAATAAAATACTAAATTACAAAAAATAACAAACACTAAATTACAAAAAATAACAACCGAAATTATCAAAAATAAAAAAGAATTACACCTAATCTAATAGCCCTATAAAAATAAAAAAGCCCACTCAAAATAAAAAAAAACCCTAGCCTACAATAAACTACCAATAGTCCTTAAAAGGGACTTTTGTAGGGTATTTCCCTAAATTAAACAGCTCTTTTACCTGTAACAAAACAAAACAAAGACCCCCCAACAGAAAAACCTACCAGCCAACCAACCCCCCAAAATAAAAAAACCTAACTCTAACAAAAATCTAAGCTACCCATTGCCCTAAAAAGGGCATTTGTATGGCCATTGCCCTTAAAAGGGCATTTAGCTCTTTTGCATTGCCCTGAAAAGGGCACTTAGCTCTTTTTTTAAAAGCTTAAAAAATCCTAACACTAACCCCCGAAGATCCACTTACAGTTGCTGAAGTCCCGCTTGAAGGATCTTCATCCTGGCGGCTCCATCTTCATCCAGGTGGCTCCATCTTCATCCAGGCAGCTCCATCTTCATCCAGGCGGCATCTTCTATCTCCATCCCGGCGGCGTCTTCTATCTTTATCCTGGTGGCGTCTTCTATCTCTATCCCAATGGGCAGAGCGGGTCCATCCTGAAGACATCTGGCACGGAGCATCCTCTTCATACAGTCGCCGCCATATACTGAATCTTCAATGCAAGATACGTGATTCGGCCAATAGGATGAGAGCTACTGAAATTCTATTAGCTATTCAAATCAGCCAATAGAATTTCAGTAGCTCTCATCCTATTGGCTGATTTGAATTTCCAAAATCAAACTTAGCTAATAGGAATGCAAGGGACGCCATTTTGAATTGCGTACCTTGCATTGAAGATTCAATATACGGTGGTGACTGTATGAAGAGGATGCTCCGAGCTGGATGTCTTCAGGATAGACCCACTCAGCGCCGCTGGAATATAGATAGAAAGATGCCGCCGGGATGAAGATAGAAGATGCCACCTGGATGAAGATGGAGCCACCGGGATGAAGATCCTTCAAGCGGGACTTCAGCAACTGTAAGTGGATCTTCGGGGGTTAGTGTTAGGATTTTTTAAACTTTTTTGGGTGTTGAATGCCATTTTAAGGGCAATGCCCATACAAATGCCCTTTTTTCAGGGCAATGGGTAGATTAGGTTTTTTAGATAGTTTTTTTTATTTTGTGGGTTTGGGGGTGGGGGTTTGTAATGTTAGTGGGTCTTTGTAATTTTTTTTCAGGTAAAAGAGCTGTTTAACTTAGGGCAATGCCCTACAAAAGGCCCTTTTAAGGGCTATTGGTAGTTTATTATAGATACAGTTTTTTATTTTGGGGTGTTTTTTTAATGGGTATTAGAATAGGAATAATTGTTATTGTTTTTTATAATTTGTTTGTTATTTTGTGTAATGTTTTTTTTTTTCATTTTGGGGTGGGTTTTTCTTTTTAGAATAGACATTTTTTATTTTTAATTGGCAGCAAAAGAGCTAAATGGGTAGATTAGGTTTTACTTTATTTTTATTTTGTGGGTTTGGGGTGTGGGGGTTTGTATACTGTTAGGGGGTGTTTGGCTTTCTTTTTTTAGCAAAAGAGATGTTAACTTTAGAGCAATGCCCTACAAAAGGCTCTTTTAAGGGCCCTTGGTAATTTATTATAGATTTGTTTTTTTTATTTTGGAGTGGTTTTTTTTTTGTGGTTTTTTAAGGGTATTAGAATAGGAATAATTTTTATTGTTTTTGATACTTTCGTTTGTTATTTTTTGTAATGGTAGTTATTTTTATTTTTTGTAATTTTAGTGTTTTTTATTTTTTGTAATGTTAGGTTTTCTGTAAAATATATAGATATATTCTATTGATTATTTAGAATATTTTACAGTGTGCTGGTATTGCAAGTTAACAGTAATATATACACCTATTAACACATAAATATATTTGTAAATAAGCATATACCTATATATTTATATATTTACAGGGAACACAAAGTTCCCATAGACCACAACAAAAAGGCACTTTTCAGTGCCTTCTTCTTTCTAACACCCCACTCCCACAAATTCTAGCCTCAAAATACTGCCAAGTACATTATTTTTTATTTTTATAAATAATTTTTTATTGAGATATTTATCAAATACATATATACAATATAGGATGTCCAACACTAAATAGTGAATAAGGTAGATACATAGTGCATATATTAGATAATGAATTTATAAAAACAGATAATCTAGAATAGGATATGGTGCAGTATCCAACTATTAAAATATACCTTCTAATGGTGCTATGATCTTGGAGTGATAGTAGCATATTACTAAACTGATTCCCAAATAATGCGGCTAATTGTGCCGTCATAGAACTGCTAGCGATAAAAGACTTAAATAAATTTCAGTTAATAACACTGTTCTAACTGCAATTCTTCTATAAGGATCTTCAATATCAACATATAAGGACATATGATATCTCTTATCTGATTTTTGATAAACACACACAATAATGAATGTCCAATACCAAACAATAGAGTTGTTAGATATAGAATGTACATGTTATGCAATAAATTTACAGATATAAACTGTCTAAATCGTACTGTAGTATAGCACCTAACCACAACCTGAGCATGTGCAGTCTGCTAGCAACGCAAGCATGGGAAGGTAATATTGCAGCACCAAAATGTTTATTCAAAGAATTGCCAACATTAGAGTATTCAATTACATCTTAGTTAGGAACACTGCTCTAGATGTAATTCTACTATTTGCACCTTCAATAGAAACGTGTATGGACATACGATATCTCTTTTCTAAATTAAATCTATATATATGGTAACTATTTAACCGGCCACTTATGGACCAACTGATATACTAAAGACAAGCTGGATGATAGTTACTTAGAGACCACTCTTGGGCCATATGATATAAATTATAGGTTATAGCAATAAGTAAACACCCCTCCCGGCTCGTAAGATCTTGAAGAGTATTTCTATGCTAACACACTGTAAAACATGTAAGGAGAGACTCAATAAAGCATTGGATGCAGGCAAACCCTAAACTATCACTCATCAATGGGCTTAGCCTTATAAACCTATTTAACATCTCAAATAACCAAAGGAAAGCGCCTTCTCCTTTTTCGTCTTATATAATGGAAGCATCAAACATTATAACCATATAGTAAACCTGAGCGTGAATTCACAAATTCTCCCATGCAGTAATGCGACTATCCGTGTCAGATCCCTTAAAAGTTTGTTATTCGTATGACTCTGTTTATAGGCATTAAATAAGAATTAAGCGACACAGAACAGCGCCCGACCGGCCGTCTCGGCCGCTGACAGCCGGCCCAGAGCAATATCCTGCATCCCAATGCCCAATAGGATATGAAGGGAGGACCTGCAGTGAGCTGGGCTTCAGTAGGAAGTATATTAGGTTGCACATTATAAAGATAATAACATAAATATATATGAATATTAAACCACACCATAGTAGTGATATAACTTGTCTTGAAATATATATATTAACACCTATAGGAGTATTATTCAAGACTACATACAGCCCAGCTAGACAAATCCTGTCACACAGTCTCCTGATTGCTTTCAAGATATATGTCTATGATCTCTACATAAGGCAATAATAATATAATGCTTCCTAGGGTTAAATTTAACAAAGCATAGAACAAACACAAAATAAGATAATATGACATTAAATGGGAATAAGGGAAGCAAAAAAGTTAGGCATTGCATTAACTTGCAGTTCAATTGCGTAAGTATGTTCATATTTTAGCCGTGATTTCAACTATGGCCAAGTATGGGGACTACAGTTTAACCGACCCCTGTTCTCTGGGTTCCCAATTCACATAGGTTATAGCGGTTATCTCCGTGGACAATGTTAGCACAAGCTATAAGTGAGAAAAGCCGCCCTCCCATGGCCATAAAGTAAGAGACCCCATTGATCAAGCAGAGCTGAAGAAGTGTTCCTAAGTCTCCCGTGTCTTTGCGCGGGTACAGTGCCTGTCTCTGGGATAGTCTGTAGGGGCCACCCATATGCAATGCGGCATGTGAATAACAGAGCCGGGCCATGCTGGCATCGTGAATTGCAGGGACAATTTGCGTACCTTTCCGGACCCCCTCTTTTTGAGGTCTAGATATTACCTCGTTTTTCACAATTGTAGAGCCTTTAGCACGATGTGTGATAAATCCTGCATCCTCCACTACAGCAAGTGCTGTATCCCTGCATACTCCAACTCCAAGCTCCATAGTATCAGTTGTATTCCTTTCAAATGCGACTTGCCACTTCTCATAGGGCAACTGTGCGATCTCCTCGTAGATATAGATTCAAAGAATGTAGCAATCATTTGCTTTAGTTCAAGAAAATGTGCATCTAGGAGTCCCAGAATTTTCACTTCCCACGCAGTAGTCGCCATCTTGGTTGCCTGTATCCAGTGGCAAAATAAGAATTATTCTGAGTCTTTGCCGTTTCACAGGTGCTTATGGTCGCCACTGCGACAACACCGTTCCAGTCTGTCTGTCTTGTGTGATCGAGAGACCGGGAGAGGTGGGGAGGGGATCCGCTGACCAGCTTTAAACGTTAAAGGTAGCTACTACTCGGTACTACTTCTGGCCTGCTTCATTCAGGAGACATAGCTGCCATAATCTCCGTAAAGGCTCATTAATCCATTCTCAATAGGAGACTCTGTAGTGAGGATCTCAACGACCAAGTTAATATATAGTAACTTGTAAGTTAGACTTTGATTAAATCTATTATTTGCTATCTAACTTCAGGAGCTCTTCAAAACACGTCTGCTTGATCTGGCAGCTAGCTCCGCCCCCCAGTACATTCTTTTTTAATAAAATACGCTAGACTGTATTTTGGGGGCATTTGGGGCACATTTATAAAATTATCTGATCTCTGGTTAATTTTATAAGCGCCACTTGTAATGGCTGATCAATTATCGCGTGCCCAAAAATGGGCAAATCTGCCCGTTTGCGGGCATGCGATAATTTAGCGCTCCACTTGTAATCTAGCCCATAGGTTTTCTAAATGCTGCAAATTGCCTAAACCAGTTATCTGATCTGTGATATTTTGAAAACCTAGATTTTATTTTTAGCTTAAGGAGTGTGGTACAAAGCACAGTTTTTCACACAAACAAACAAGAGCTGTCTGTTATTAAAATTGCACCAATATATAGAACTAAACAAGCTGTACATTAGCTAATGACTCTGACTCCAGAAATATTAAAAACAATCAAATAAAACCTCCTATTTTTGAGGAAGTCGGGTCAGAAAGCTCCATTCATCTCCAGCAGTCGTCTTACATAAGTGTCTTATTGCCCTTCAGCATCTCACAACCTTTTCTGCATCTCTCACGCTGATACTTTCTGATTAGACTAACAAAATATGCTCCACGCAGCAGACTCATCATTTCACATTTCTTTTGAATCATGTCACTGCGTGGGATAAATTAATAAACCAGATAACCTTGCTTGGATATTTGTGTATTGTTTATCTTGGATAGCTTCTTCTTATGCTAATAAGTTGCTAGTTTTTCAGGAAAGAAATTATCACATATATTTAATAGTGAAAGAAAATGATAAATTGTATAAAAAGATTTATATATCTTTGTTTTTACTCTGGTTGATTCGCCAAGAGCCACCTACTGCCTCTCTAAACTTCCCAGTCTCTATTTTATCCTATGGAACCCATTCACAAAAGAATGAAGAGATTTTTGTGTTTTTGTGGACGCTTCACTAAAGTAGCAGATCATTTTCAAAACGCTTAACTGTCCCGCATTTTTAGGGATGTTTCTATAGGCACATGAAACTCATCATTGAGATAGAGTCATTTTATCCAATTTACTCCTTTTATCAAATGTATCATATTTTAGGAGAGAGCCTTCAGCACTATATTGTAGCAGTGTTTGAAACAATTTTTATAACAATGTTATACATTGTGGTAAACACACTGCTGCCCTCTTGTGCCTAACAATGCATAATATTGTTACAAACACTGATGCCGTATATAGGATGTATGCATTTCTCCAGGGTTTATAATTAAAAAAAATAGACATGCAATTGCCCAGAAATACTCTATCCTGCTCAGACTCTATTGCTGGACTACCTGACCCTGACCCCAGAACAAGTTGACTCTGCCCTGGAACCCTCAGATCCTCTTTCAAGTCACCAAGCCAACCCCAGACAACTGAGAACCTTTGTATTCTAATTCTGAGTTAAAGCTGTTAAATATTGGGTCATATAAAGATGGAGAAACTGGAAAAGACTGGGTTGCTGGGAAGAGTTCTTAGTGATTTTGCAACATTACATTTAAATGGCAAAATAAGCCCTGAAAAATACCCAATTTGAGAAAGCACCATTGTTGGGTATTAAACATGCCAGATACAAGGCTATTTCTGTGTGTAACAGATGTTCTTCCATTTGGATTTATATATTTTTCTAAAAACAGCTGATTTTCTAAACTAATGAAGGGTTAGTTTATATGTAAGATAAATACAATTTCATTTTTATTTAATTTTTGGGCTAGGACATCACTGAACTTTTCTGTTCCTCCCACAGTTGTCTTAAAATGTTTCAAGAGTAAAATTAAACCCCCAAATAACCCCACCCCTAACTCATCTGCCCTGCCAACACCACATCAGCCACACACACTGACACTGACTTCCCAATTCACTCTGCCTCAGCCACTAGCTTCAAGGTACTGGATTCTATCCAGGCAATGTTAGGAGGTATGATATAGATTCATTAAGGTCTGGAACTCCTAGAAGGTTTACAGCCATCACAACGACCCGCTAACTCACTTACTAATTAACCCTCATCCAACCTCCTACCTACCCCTGAAAATAAAAACACAAAGTTCTTGAAAATTGGAAAGGTCCCAGTTTAATGAAATAGAGCCAAACCATTGCCTTTATGGCTGAATTCTGAGTGACCCGAAGCAAAATAAATTCATCATTTTAAATTATTCAAAACAGTAAATGCACCAGTATCAAGATGAACTTTGGGGCCCTCGTTTCAGGAGAAGACCACACACCTCTGTGGCGCAGCAGTTAAAGTGCAGAGAAAAAAACTTGGCATAGTAGCTTGACCGACAAACCACCACTCCAGACCCTGGTATGCCACGGGATCCTCTTATTCCCATGGCGACACACCTATATGCAAGGCCCCATATTTCACTGCACCCTAAACACAATTACGGTCTACACAGCTGCCTAAATTTACTGCTTACAGTTAGCTTTGACCACATGACCAATAGTTAACTTTGGCAACAGCTGCAATAATATTGCTTTTATGGGGAAGCACTGGGGTCTTGCGATATGACCAAATAACCATCCTTTTGCCCGTAACCATATGACAGTCACTACACTTCTCAGTATGACCTCTCCACATGTCACATGTAGCCATCTTGGTTATTCTAGGGAGGGAACAAAAACAAAAAGTCAGTACTTCCTGTTCACCCTACCTTTTATACCATCTAATCTCCTCCTGCACAAGAACTAGCTAACAACTAGCACCAGTAACACAGGGAAACACTACCACAACACTTGAGATTTACCCTTGGGCCAATAACCCTCTTGTTAACCCCTTTCTTCCCCCTGAAACCTATCCCTTAATTTGCTCCCTTTGCCTTACTCAGTCTGCTTTTGTAAACCTTGCCGGGTCTGAGAGCTAGAAACTTACCTACTTCACAGTGGAAGCTCCCCTGAGATAAATAAGAAGAGGGGATGAATGCTGAGCTTACTTTGAGATCTTCTCTTACAAAATAAACTCTTTTTTGTAAAATAAAATTACCTAATCACAAAAAAAATCACAAAAAAATATAATAAAAAAGTTAAAGGGACACTGAATCCAAATTTTTTATTTCCTGATTCAGATAGAGCATGACATTTTAGGCAACTTTCTAATTTACTCCTATTATCAATTTTTCTTCATTCTCTTGCTATCTTTATTTGAAAAGCAGGAATATAAAGCTTAGGAACCTGGGTTATGCTTGCTTATTGGTTGGCTTAATGTAGTCACCAATGAGCAAGCACTATCCAGGGTGCTGAACCCAAAATGGGCCAGCTCCTAAGCTTTACATTCCTGCTTTTTTAAATAAAGATAGCAAGAGAACAGAGAAAAAATGATCATAGGAGAAAATTAGAAAGTTGCTTAAAATTGTATTCTCTATCTGAATCATGAAAGAAAAAAATTGGGTTTAGTGTCCCTTTAACGTCTTATTGGCAACAGACTGATTGTGGGTACATGTATTTCACCAAATTACATGCTGGTTATATTACTCTAAATCAACCTGGGTTCTGCTTGTGGATTGATGGCTAAATGCACCCACCAATAAACAAGTGCTGAACCAAAACTTGTCTGGCTTCTTAGCTTAGATGCCTTATTTTTCAAATAAAGATAACAAGAGAACGAAGAAAAATTGATAATAGGAGTAAATTAGAATTTTGCTTAAAATTGCATGCTCTATCTGAATCATTAAATAAAAAATTGGCTTTAGTATCCCTTTAAACTAAAATAAAATTTCAAATAGACAGTCATTGTGCATCTAGAATTTAGAAACTTCCAAATTAAAGACAAGAGACAGCTTAAATCCCTGCACTACAAATCTTGTGTCTTCTTTAATGAAACCTCAAAGATAAAAGTCCCTGGGGATAACACTAAAAACACCCCTGTAGTAATACAAGAATTATAATAGTCAGCATACAAACTTCTGAGGCGGCAGGTCACATGATCACCCGGTGCTGTGCGGGATATCCAATGTGCGTTTCACCTGTGGCTATCTTAGTCCTTGTGTTACTATAGAGGTGATCTAAGGGTCATCCCAAGTGACTTTTATTTTGTTTACTTGTAGCTTTATTCGTTGATGGGATAAAGAATTCTTAAAAGAGTTCCAGTTTTGTCCTGGGTTTTAAAATTGGGCTTTTATCTTAGAGCTATTGCACCTGTCGGTTTTGTGAGTAACATTGTAGACATTCTGCTTGCTTTGTCACATGCTAAACACAGTTGCACTATTGTGTCTCTTCTCTTTTGGTTGCAATATCATCATAGAAGTCACAGCATTGGGAAAACATTCAGGACATTAAGGAATTTCTTTGCTTTGGAAATATCTAATTTGAAGGTTTCTACATTCTAGGTGCACAGTGATTGTCTAGTCACAGTTTTTTTTTTTTCAGTTTTTTTTTTTTTTGTACCAGCAAAACTTAAAGGAACATTCAATACTCTGAGATTGTTATTTTAGCAGCTCATTAATAATTGATCCTAACCAGGAGTGTTAATAAACTAACAAGGCAGACTTTAAACCTAGGAAAATCTAGAGTACAACATGGCAATTAATTTATGGAGACTAAACTTGTATTCCTTTAAATTTTAAAAACAAATATAAATTTAAAACTGCATCTTTCTATTATTCTCAGGCTAATTTGTAATTGAATAATGTCTACAAAGCTCCAAACCATGCAAGTTGAATTTGTATAATTTTGAAATCCAAGGACACATCCCTTGAAAATTCTTTTGAATATATTATCTCCTTTGCTATGACCAGCTGTGTAATTACGGTCATAATATTACTAGGAGCAAGAATGAGTTTAAATTCTTAAGTAAATATCAGAGATCATAGTTGATTTTAATAATATAGCTAATTGTTTAAATGCTACAGTTTGGTAATATAGTAATGATATATATATATATATATATATATATATATATATATATATATATATATATATATATATATATATATATATATATATATATATATATATGCAGAGGAAGGTGCACTCTCACAAACAATGTTCCAATGTCAGGGTGCTGAATGCAGAGTAGTTTATTAAGTCTTAATAAAAGCATTTATTTTGCACTTTATTTAAGTGAGTGCTATCTTCTTTCTACTATATATATAAATAAACAGATAATGTATTGATTAAAAAAAGATACCAGAAAATAAATTAAAGATGCTGGATATGAAAGAAAAAAATGGGTCAAAGCATAAGGTGTGTGTTTAATTTAATGCTTCAATAGACTATAGAGCTTGGGGTGATTGCGCTCACAATAATTCTCTGTAGGTAAATTGTCCCATGATTACATTAAGCTTTTTTTTTTACATTTAATCACTTTAAAGTGGAACTAGAGCATAAAACTAAGGATGTGTCCCTTCCCTAGATGGTAAGTCCTTCAATACACCCCTATGGTGCAGTGACGTCAGACTACATTCTGTCTCATGGTCCTTAGTCTCCAAGTGGAGAGGAAATGTTCATCACAATTAGGCAGTTGCTGTATTAAAAAAAGGATAATTTTGCTGGTTGCACATTGCAGCTTAACACAATAAAGCAGTAAACCAGAACTAATGTAATCTAGAAATGTGGAAATAATTAGATACAGGATGGGAATTGGAGATGTATTCTAAGAAAAAAAGATATACAAATAAAAACCTTGGGTTCATTTTTAGATGCATTGGTTTGTTCATCCCCTTATTTGATAGACTGTTCTGGTTTAAAATCAGATTACAGCATCTCTGAATTTGCAGCATCTCTAAAATGGGACCAGTGCCTGTGGCCAGTCTTTGGATGCCCGTTGGAAATCTTGTATGGCCACAAAGATATTTGCAAATTAGCAGATCACTTATTAGCCACGAGAGAAAGGGCTGATAGGTACAAACATTTTTAAAAAAAATAATTGAGGGACACTTTGTAGCACAACAATGAATTAAGCAAATTACAGTAGTATTAGCCATGCCCACCAGTGGTTCTTAGATCTCTTCTGTTCTCCACCCTAAAAACCCACATGTGATACTATACACACTCACATACAATTAAACTCAAGCAGGATCAGACTGATATACTTCAGGAAAGTTCTCCTCTGAGAAAAGCACAATTGGGCTAAAAGAAGCTACTCCCCAGTTTTAACCACCCATAGAACTGAGCCGTTGGGGTTGCCACGTTCCTTATTCAGAGGAGAATTGCCTGGTATTTCAGGGCTGGGCTGACCTTCTTAGGCAGGATCAGACTGATATACTTCAGGAAGTTCTACTTTGTGAATAGCACAATTGGGCTAAAAGAAGCTACTGCCGGGTTTTAAACACCCATAGAACTGAGCTGTTGGGGTTGCCATGTTCCTTATTCAGAGGAGAATTGCCTGGTATTTCAGGGCTGGGCTGACCTTCTTAGGCAGGATCAGACTGATATACTTCAGGAAGTTCTACTTTGTGAATAGCACAATTGGGCTAAAAGAAGCTACTGCCGGGTTTTAAACACCCATAGAACTGAGCTGTTGGGGTTGCCACGTTCCTTATTCAGAGGAGAATTGCCTGGTATTTCAGGGCTGGGCTGACCTTCTTAGGCAGGATCAGACTGATATACTTCAGGAAGTTCTACTTTGTGAATAGCACAATTGGGCTAAAAGAAGCTACTGCCGGGTTTTAAACACCCATAGAACTGAGCTGTTGGGGTTGCCATGTTCCTTATTCAGAGGAGAATTGCCTGGTATTTCAGGGCTGGGCTGACCTTCTTAGGCAGGATCAGACTGATTTGCTTCAGGAAGTTCTACTCTGTGAAAGCACAATTGGGCTAAAAGAAGCTACTGCCGGGTTTTAAACACCCATAGAACTGAGCTGTTGGGGTTGCCACGTTCCTTATTCAGAGGAGAATTGCCTAGTATTTCAGGGCTGGGCTGACCTTCTTAGGCAGGATCAGACTGATTTGCTTCAGGAAGTTCTACTCTGTAAATAGCACAGTTGGGCTATAAGAAGCTACTTCAGGGTGTTTACTGAGCCATAGAACAAGCCACTGAGCTGTTCGTTCTTGGCAGATTGAGAGGTTGTTAATTAAAAATCAGCCTTATCTAAACCTATACACAAAGAGCAGTGATATCTGAAAGGACAGTAAATGCTTTTTACCCCAATGTCACGGGCATCTCCAGTTTTAATGAATACAGGTATTTGAGTTGCCATTCCTGTTGTAATGTTTATCTATGCCATGCAGTAATAGTGACAGACTTCAGCAGTCTGACATTTTAAACCAATAAACCTCTTTGTCATCATGTTTCCAAATTCTGTGAGAGGAAGTGGATTGCGTTAACCCCTTTTCTGCCACATAGTGTTGCAGTGTATTACAACGTGCTATTCTTCTGCTCTCTGTTGCTTACAAAATTATGCAAACAAAAAAAAAAGAAAAAAAAAAGCTACTAAGCTAAAGAATGAATATTTTCCCCATAAAATATACAATGTTTTAGGAACATTCACAACTCTTACAGAAATTCACTGATGAAACGCTTGTAAATTCAATAAAGGCAACATGAATATATTGATAAACACACCAATGGCGCTTTTGATATCCAAATACATACTAATATACTTTTAGAAAGCCAGACGCGAAATGCGCTTCAGACTTTTTACTATACTCATATAGGCCTCCTTAATTGTTGTTATAGATGTTTGTATCTGAGAATTTTTGCAGAGTATAGATGTACGGACCCAAACAGTTTTAATAACTGACACACTACTGAGAGTATAGAGAGTGCATTTCAGGTTATCTTATCTCTCTAACTATACATCATTACCTTAATTTTCCCTGTATATGCAAAGACCAATGAAAAATAAACATTTTAGAACCTATCTGCCCCACTCCCTACTGAGAGCTTGAGTTCTTCTATACCCTCTTGTTTACATATCTTTTCTATAACTGATACTTAAGTACTGACATTTTCTGTAGATGCAGGGAAACAAAAGGGAACAGCAGCTATTTCAAATGACAAGTTAAAGGTAAAGGAGGAAGCTATATTTTAACAATTTAATACACTCCAGCAAGTAAAATGGATTACTGGAAACAAATTAAAGGGGAGAGAAAAAAACAGTATATTCTCTCTTTAACAAACGACTAAATACAGTAGAATTAGTTAATTGACAAGTACACAATAAAAAGGCAATGCATTGGCAGAATATTTTTCTAGAAAATGTCAAAGTTAATCTATTTTTCCATCCTTCTATATCATGTGACAGCAATAAGCCAATCACAAAATGCATATATAGGTATGCACTGTGTACTTTTGCAGATTAGGGGCTGGATCATCAGACAGTGTGTATATAAGAAGAATGATTCATGATTCAGATAGATCATATCATTTTAAACACCTAGGGACCAATTTATTAATGTGCGAGTGGACATGATACAATGTAGCGTGTCATGTACGCCGCACATCGATAAATGCCGACAGCATATGCTGTCGGCATTTATTATTACACAAGCAGTTCTTGTGAACTGCTTGTGCAATACCGCCCACTTCAGATTCATCCGCTAGCAGGGGGTGTCAATCAGCCAGATCGTTTAGGATCGGGCAGATTGATGTCCGCAGACTCAGAGCAGGCGGGCAAGTTATGGAGCAGTGGTCTTTAGAATAAACAACACAGAAAAAAAGAGAGACTTTGTAGAAACATCATAAGTGACTACACGTAAGACAGGGATTTCAGCACTTTCTTTTTATTAGGTTCCAATGACCTTGCCAAACATCAATATTTGGTAATAAACACAGTGCAGTATTGTTCTTGCAAGCATACAACAGGTATAGGATCTACTGAAAATAGGCTATGCATAAGAACCACATCAAGATAGTACACAAAGAGCGTTAAGCCTTTCTGTCTTGGAACATAAGTATGAAACATTCAAACATGAGTCTTGTGCAAATATTACCTCTAAAACAAACAACACCTCTACCAGAGGATGGCTATGCAAACTTGCATAAATCGGCCATATTGGTAAGCCATGAGGATCTATGTTTGTTAGTTACACCACCTTTTGAAAGGCAAGCAAATATTGTAAATACAATGTAGATTGCAAATACACACAAATAGAGTAAATTGCATGTTAGACATACATTAAGCACATAGATAGAGCATGCTTTAAAAGGTAAAGTTGGACCAGGGGCTACCGGACAACACCTATTTCAGAGGGCACCCCTATAACTAAAGTAGGATCCAGTGTCATGAAAATAATTTTATAAGTTAGGATCTATGTACAGTCCCCCAGAATCAGGTCACAAGAATACCAACATTTAGTTGCAACTAAGGATGTAAATTGGACAGGCACATACGGCAAACTAACATAAGCTTTGCTAGAGGTCTCCTGTTGGTGGATTACGCTGTCATCACGTCCTTATGTTGTAGGACTTTATTAAGTTGGTAGCAGATCCTGAACAACTATAGGATTATTTCCTCCAAGCTAGTTAATACCATAAGTAAATACCGTCCAGGTTAAACATAGCCTTGTGCCATATGAATAATGCCATATAGTTACGTATTAAGAGGTGTAACAGTCCATCCCACCAATGCAGCAACTCACGGCTCCAGCTTTGATAATCCTCATAGGCAAAGATGGCAAGCGTGTGCACATCAGAACAAATTGCTATAGACGCCAACTTTATTTCCTCTTGTTGCGTCTTAGCTTCAAACTTGCTTGATCCAAGGCAGAGCAGCCTGCTCTGTGTACATCACTGCCGACGCGCGTTTCACCCCCCACCTCAAGATAATAGGAATTGAGACTTGTTCCCTCTTTGGCAGAGGAGGTGACATTGATAATATACTCCTTAAAAAGGAAACAGCCTGGACGTACAAACTGCAAACACTGGTCCCTAAGGGACTAAATGAGAAGTTTGAGTTTGCTGCTTTCTTGTAAAATTTTGGGAAGTATATCCTTTCTCATACTTGCGGATAAGCCTCTAGTGGGCACAGAATGCAAACACTGTTAACCTGTAAGTAGGTGACGATAATTCATGTAATGTAAATAGGGTACTACAAAATATCTCCACAATATTGGACATATTATATTTTTTCTTTTTTCCTCTATCTATTTATTATTATATATATTTTTATTTTTCCCCATGTGTTATTTAAGGCTAAGCATTCGAACCATTTATTTTGTACATATACAGATTAAGCCTCTGTTTTTAAAAAAAGTTTACTATTAGCAACCGACATAGTGGTATACCTTACTGTAAGTTGCATATTTAGCACTTGTATATAGCTATTAATCCTTGTCTTATTATTCAATGTCAATATCTTCACTAATCCTCAAAAAGGTGTGTAACCTAATGGACTGTTTCATTGGCTGCTGGTTTTTGAATAGACATCCAATTATGGAGAGCCAAGACCGGTAAATAGCTGGGACGTTCTACACTCGCTCTCCGTTTTGCCCTGGGGAAACCCCATGATGCTGTGGTCACGTGGGGGGTGAATATTTCACAAGATAGCAGCAAACTCAAACTTCTCTTTTAGTCCCTTAGGGACCAGTGTATGCAGTTTGTACATCCAGGCTGTTTCCTTTTTAAGGAGTAAATTATCAATGTCACCTCCTCTGCCAAAGAGGGAACAAGTCTCAATTCCTATTATCTTGAGGGGGGGTGAAACGCGCATCGGCAGTGACGTACACAGAGCGGGCTGCTCTGCCTTGGATCAAGCAAGTTTGAAACTAAGATGCAACAAGAGGAAACAAAGTTGGCGTCTATAGCAATTTGTTCTGATGCGCACATGCTTGCCGTCATTGCCTATGAGAATTATCAAAGCTGGAGCCGTGAGTTGCCGCATTGGTGGGATGGACTGTTACCTCTCTTAATACGTAACTATATGGCATTATTCATATGGCACACGGTTATGTTTAACCTGGACTGTATTTACTTATGGTATTAACTAGCTTGGAGGAAATAATCCTATAGTTGTTCAGGATCTGCTACCAACTTAATAAAGTCCTACAACATAAGGACGTGATGACAGCGTAATCCACCTACAGGAGACCTCTAGCAAAGCTTATGTTAGTTTGCCTTATGTGCCTGTCCAATTTACATCCTTAGTTGCAACTAAATGTTGGTATTCTTGTGACCTGATTCTGGGGGACTGTACATAGGTCCTACTTTAGTTATAGGGGTGCCCTCTGAAATAGGTGTTGTCCGGTAGCCCCTGGTCCAACTTTACCTTTTAAAGCATGCTCTATCTATGTGCTTAATGTATGTCTAACATGCAATTTACTCTATTTGTGTGTATTTGCAATCTACATTTTATTTACAATATTTGCTTGCCTTTCAAAAGGTGGTGTAACTAACAAACATAGATCCTCATGGCTTACCAAGATGGCCGATTTGTGCAAGTTTGCATAGCCATCCTCTGGTAGAGGTGTTGTTTGTTTTAGAGGTAATATTTGCACAAGACTCATGTTTGAATGTTTCATACTTATGTTCCAAGACAGAAAGGCTTAACGCTCTTTGTGTACTATCTTGATGTGGTTCTTATGCATAGCCTATTTTCAGTAGATCCTATACCTGTTGTATGCTTGCAGGAACAATACTGCACTGCGTTATTACCAAATATTGAAGTTTGGCTTGGTAATTGGAACTTAATAAAAAGAAAGTGCTGAAATCCCTGTCTTACGTGTAGTCACTTATGATGTTTCTACAAAGTCTCTCTTTTTTTCTGTGTTGTTTATGATAGTTCAAGGGTCTCCACTTTCATCCTATATATAAGGTTTTTTTCTAAGTTTAAATTTAATACTTAGATTTATTAATTCTCAAAGCCTGACTCCCCTTATGTCTAATATCAGGTCTTTAGAATAACTTCTGTTTCCGGCGAGCCTGAAGGCTCGCGCTGAAACATCGGCTTCAAGTTCCATTCGGAGCTTGATAATTCGGCCCCCTATTCTGTAAATACAAATGCCAATACTTAAAGAGATCAGCTGAAAATTAACATAATCTATTTTTCCCACCCCACGTTGGGAGAATGATTACAACATAACTTTTCTATATAGAATACAGCAGTATGTTTTCATTATAGGTGGTTGTTTCAACAGTCAAAAATAGTTATTTTAAATTACAAAATAAAAATAAAGGAGTATATTAACTTGTTTACAAATATTTCCAACTGGTAAAGATGATCATTTGGAACACATTAAAAGTGACATTGTACACTAGATTTTTTTTTTTTTTGTGTAAAATGTTTTGAAGATGATCTATTTACATCTTCTGGGAGTGTTTTTGAAAAAATGTATAGTTTTGCTTATTTTTAAATAACATTGTGCTGATTTTCAGGCTCCTAACTATGCCTCAAAGTTTTAGCTGTGTACTGATGTATACCAGTGACGTGCAGTGAGGTCAGAGGCTGGTGAGGCACTAGATATGATACACTGGAGAAACACATATACAGAGGGCTGCATGTACCCCCAACAGGGTAGGTTTAAATGATAGCTGAACAAGTGCACAGGTAGAATAATCTGCTGATGGGTGAGAACAAGTTAGTAACCACTGAGTTACTAATTAGCTGATTACTTCACCTGTGCACTGATTCAGCTATAATGAAAACCTGGCCTGTTGGGGGTACTTTAGGACCATTGTTGAGAAACACTGCACTAAAGCATCAGCTCATTGGAAATGTATTGATTACCTGGAGAATAAAGCACACATACTCTGCTCACTGACACCCACACACACTCTGCTCACATACACACTCACTCAATTATGTGGCACAGTGCCAGTTACTAAGCAATTAGAATGATACACAATCTCTTCTCTACTCACTGCTGTATTGTAAAAATAGAAATAATTTACCATACAAATTTTACACAAAGGACAAGTGATCAATACTGCCAACACAGCTGCTGCAATATGGTGCTCAAGAAACGCACGTGCACTTCCCACTTAGGTATGTTCTTCAACAAAGGACACCAAAGGATACCAAAAGAATGAAGTACATAATAATAAAAGTAAAATAGAAAGTTTATTTATTTATTTATTTTTTGTGCAATTTCTATCTGAATGATGGAAATGTAATTATGAGTTTCATGTTCCTTTCAAAAACTAATTTGATTTGCTGACATGGGGCCAGTAACAGTTAATGCTAATTTTCAAAATATAAATTACTGGAAAAGTCTCTTAAAATAGCATGCTCTACCTCAATCATGAAAGTTTAATTTTAAATGTCTCCCTTTGACTATGTGTTTAACCAGTTACTTTACAGAGGCATTATTTCTAAAAACATTTAACAACTGCAATAATTATATATATTTTTTAAATGACTCATTATCTCCGTTTATTAATATAAACTTGTATAAAAGTAGCACATATTAAAAACACAATGCAACAGCTTTCAATTGATTTGTGAATTACAAGTTAACAGCAGTCTTTAAATAAATGGAGACAGAGAGAAAAATAAAAATAGATACTGCATCCTCTGACTGAACAGACATAACATATATGGAGTTTGTACCTAATTAAATCAAATAACCATGAAAAAGGGAGGCTTAGCAATATTCAATGTCAAAAACTTTAGTTTAAATAATGTGGACACTGCACACTTAACTTCAAACTCTGGGTTTTAAATTATGGATTTAAATTTGAATTGACCCTTTGACTTCCTGTCAGTATTGGGTTATGCTCACTTACTGTCCCCCTGTTAATGAGCTGTATCTGAACACAATGTGTGAATCACAAGAGATGTAGAATACTACTTTACTCTTCTGCTTGGGTTATGCTCACTTACTGTCCCCCGCTGTTAATGAGCTGCATCTGAACACAATGTGTGAATCACAAGAGATGTAGAATACTACTTTACTCTTCTGCTTGGGTTATGCTCACTTACTGTCCCCCTGTTAATGAGCTGTAGCTGAACACAATTTGTGAATCACAAGATATGTAGAATACTACTTTACTCTTCTGCTTGGGTTATGCTCACTTACTGTCCCCCCTGTTAATGAGCTGTATCTGAACACAATTTGTGAATCACAAGAGATGTAGAATACTACTTTACTCTTCTGCTTGGGTTATGCTCACTTACTGTCCCCCCTGTTAATGAGCTGTATCTGAACACAATTTGTGAATCACAAGAGATGTAGAATACTACTTTACTCTCTGCTTGGTGTCATCTGTTCTTAGGTTACTTCAGCTTCCAGTTGTGTCACATGACCCTGCTCACTGCATCCTCCTTCTGATTAATCTATATATCCTTCACTTGCTAGGAGGCTGTGGTATACCTTTAACTCTAACCCCTCCTATTTGGTCTCCACCCTATTTAAGGACTACCTGTAACACTCATTTACTGCCTGATTATTGAAGTCATAGTTACTCTGTTGTAGCTTTCCTTATTTCAGGTCTCCTATTGCTTGTATCCTGTGCAAAGTGGTTTACTATGTTTACTTTTGCTTCATCTTGAATCCCTTACGATCTTATCGTTACTTTGTCATTACCGAATCTGGATCATTCAACGGCCGGATCTACTTTTTCACCGCTACCCGGAAGTAAGCCGCATTCACACACGCTGCCTGTCCCAGACACGGATCTTCCAATGCGGTAACAGAATAACCACGGTCCTCAAGGTGGTAACGTACACGAACAAAGCTAAAGCCTTTAAACTTCATACCTGTTTGTTTTTTGTCACCATTCTGAATTATTGGGCATATCCTATTACCTGCAACATCCAATATAAACAAACATTGTGTGTCTGTGGAATGTTTGAACTTGTAAATATTTTAGGCTGTGTGTGATTGCGTGAAGTAAAAGGATCAATTGTTTCTACCATTTCTGATTCTGAGCGTGTCAGTATTTCTTTATCATCTGTGGCCTCCGTTTACATATATATATATATCGAACATAAGATATATATTATATTAATAAATCCTTATGTTTATTAACACCTAAGTCAGTAGTTAATATATAAATTCATCATATATTAAATGTCTCATATTGTTTAATCAGGCTACATAGAAGTTGTTTTCTGATTACTACAAAAAAGAGCAACAAGCTCTAATTTTAGGGCTAACCTTTATAACAAATGTACAAATGCTTGTTTACTGAAATACAAAGCTCAGAATACCACATAATAATCAGGCCCAAAACCGTATTTTGAAATAATTATCATTATGGATCCTAATGAAATAAAAAAGGAGTTTAATAATGTCTATCTTAAACTTGATTATTTAGCAAGAGCTGTGACTGAAGTACAGACTGAAAATGCTGCACTTAAAACTATAGTTAAAGATTTTGTTACACAAAAGCCTCATGACCCACCTGAACCTCATATTAATTATCCACAACCTTTTTCAGGGAAACGTTCTGAGTTCAGGGAATTTAGGAATGCCTGTAATTTATTATTTTCTCTTAGACCTAAGACTTATCATACTGAGCGGATTAAAGTATGTACCACAATATCTTTCCTACAAGGTGAACCCAGGACTTGGGCTAATAGGTTTTTTGAAAACAATAACCCTATCCTGGATTCATTACAAGATTTTTTTTCTGCTTTAACAAGTCTATATCAAGACTCAAATTCTCAAATAAATGCTGAAACGAGATTGAGGTCTTTAAAACAGGGTAAGAGAAATGTGGAAGATTATACCACTGAGTTTCAGATGTGGGCAGAGGACTCTCAGTGGAATGAAATCAGTTTGAAGAATCAATATCGTTTAGGTTTATCTGAAACACTCAAAGATGAACTTTCCCGTCTTGAGATCCCAGATACCCTTGAGGGTCTTATTAAATTAAGTACATCTTTAGATCGTCGTTTGAGAGAAAGGAGGGCAGAGAGGGCCTCTTATGATACCCCATCCAGAAAACCTTGCCAAGTCACAACAAGTCATGACAGAGCTCATGGCAGTGCTACCCCTATGGAGATTGGTGTTCTTAGAGGACCTCTGCCACCAGAGGAAAAAATTAGAAGGAGGTTGGAAAATCTCTGTTTATACTGTGCTCAAAAAGAACATGTAGTATCTACTTGTCCTTTGTTGAAAAAACAAAAGAATGGTAAGACAATAACCAGTGACTTTATTTACAGCATAGCTAATGATACACACATGACTTTGTCCATTTCTTTACAGTGGGACCAGAAAAATATCCAAACCAAGGCATTAATTGATTCAGGAGCATCCGGAAATTACATTGATTCCACTTATGTAAATAAAAATCGAATACCTATTATTTGTAAACAAAATCCTGTGTCTATTAAGTTGATAGATGGTTCATTAATAGAACAAGGACCTATTACACATCATACTGTTCCCCTGCTTGTAACATCATTGCAGGGACACACTGAATATTTATCTTTTGATCTCATATCCATACATCAGCATACTCTCATCCTAGGCTATCCTTGGTTGAAGAAACACAACCCACACATAAATTGGGTTTCAAATAAGGTAACATTAGATTCTGCTTTTTGTTTAAACACTTGTTACCCACATCAAATCATAGCGTCACTTGATATTGGTTTACCCTCGTGTTATCAGGATTTGGCAGAAGTATTTAATTTAAAAGAGGCAGAAAACCTTCCACCCCGTAGGGAATTTGACTGTCCTATCGATATAATACCTGGTTCCAAAATCCCTCATGGTAAGATCTATCCTCTCTCTCAAGAGGAACTCCAGTATATAAGAAATTACCTAGACGAAAATTTACGTAAGGGATTTATTTCACACTCCACATCCCCTGCAGCTGCAGGAATGTTTCTAGTAAGAAACAAGGATGGTACCATAAGACCTATTATTGATTATAGAGCATTAAATAACATCACAATAAAAAACAGATACCCTTTACCTTTAATACCTGAACTTTTGGAACGTCTAACTGGTGCAACTATTTACACCAAATTAGATTTAAAGGGAGCTTATAATTTGATTAGAATCAAAGAAGGTCACGAATGGAAAACGGCATTCAGGACCAGATATGGCCTTTTCCAATATAATGTAATGCCTTTCGGTCTGAGTAATGCTCCGGCAACTTTTCAGTTTTTTATAAATGAGATCTTTCGTGACCTGATAGACGTTTGTGTCATAATATACCTTGACGACATCTTAATTTATTCTAGAACACCACAAGAACATGAAAAACATGTACGCTGGGTATTAACTCGTTTAAAAGAACACAAACTATATGCTAAACTAGAAAAATGTTCCTTTCATGTCACAGAAATAAAATTCTTGGGTTATATCATTAGTCCCAACAAAATACAAATGGATCCGGAGAAGGTATCAGCAATTCTAAATTGGCCTACTCCTACTTCCACAAAATCTGTACAACGATTCATTGGTTTTGCGAATTTTTATAGGAAGTTTATAAAAAATTTCTCTTCAATCGTTAAACCATTAACAACACTTACTAGTGAAAAACAAAGATTTAAGTGGACAGAATCCGCTAGTATTGCCTTTAATAAATTGAAAGAATATTTTACTACAGCACCCATTCTAGCTATGCCAGATTTTGATTTAGAATTTATCCTTGAAGTAGATGCATCCGACTCAGGTATCGGTGCAGTTTTATCACAACAAGATAAGAACAAGACTGAGATTCATCCTATTGCTTTCTATTCAAAAATGTTAACTAGCGCTGAGAAAAACTATAGCATAGGAGATAAAGAACTTCTAGCTATAAAACGTGCCCTAGATCACTGGAGACATTTATTAGAAGGTTCTAAATTACCTTTTAAGATTTATACCGACCATAAAAATCTTGAATTTCTAAAAACAAGTAAGACCTTGTCTGCAAGACAAGCAAGATGGTCTATATTCTTTGATCGTTTCAATTTTCTTTTGACCTACAGACCGGGACACTTGAATACCAAAGCCGATGCTCTCTCTAGACTACATGAACAAGACACTCATAATCAAATTAACCAAATCATTCCAAAAGAAAAAATTATAGGTTTACTAACACCTTTAGAAGAGGAGATATTAAAAGAATTAAAACATGACCCACCACATGGAATAGACTGTCAAAAAGATTCCAATACTGGTCTTTTTTATCATAATTCTAAACTATATATCCCCAAACAAATTAGATCTTCTATTCTTAAACAAACCCATGATGGGACACTAGCGGGTCATCCAGGTATTTCTAAAACTATAGACCTAACCAGGAGAAATTATTGGTGGCCACTCATGGATACCTATATTACAAATTATGTAAAACATTGTGATACCTGTGCCAGAAACAAGTTAGCTCACAAAAGACCATCAGGTCTTTTATCTCCTCTGCCTATTCCTGACAAACCCTGGAGTACCATATCAATGGACTTTATTGTCGAGTTACCTGAATCCCACCATTACAATACTATTTTAGTTGTCATTGACCATTTAACAAGACTGGCTCATTACATTCCCCTAAAAGGTCTCCCTACAGCTTTCACTACAGCTCACGTTTTCCTAGACAACATAGTTCGCTTACATGGACTGCCTAAAGTTATTATAACTGATCGTGGTACACAGTTTACCTCTAATTTTTGGAGATCCTTATGTAAGCTAATCAAGATTGATTCAAGATACTCAACCGCTTTTCACCCTCAGACAAATGGCCTTACAGAACGACTCAACCAAACCCTTGAACAATATCTTCGTTGTTATATATCTCATCTGCAGGATGACTGGTCATCTTATTTACCTTTGGCAGAATTCTGTTATAACAATACTACTTCTTCATCAACTAAACTATCCCCATTCTTCGTTACTTATGGATATCATCCTACTACCATTTCCTTGTCCTCTCAACAAGTGAACTCTCCCTCAGCATTGGATTTCGCAACTACTCTACAAGAAAGACTTAACATCCTGAAAAAACATCTTTCGGAAGCTAAAGATTATCAAAAAAGGTTCTATGATACCCATCACACTGCTAGCCCGGCTTATCAGATTGGAGATTTAGTACTACTCTCGACAAAGAATCTCAAACTTTCAGTTCCTAGCAAAAAGTTAGCAAATCAGTACTTGGGTCCTTTTAAGATTTCTAAAATAATCAACCTCAATGCTGTGAGATTAGAGCTTCCCCAGGATTTTAAGATTCACCCCTCTTTTCATGTCTCTTTGTTAAAGCCATATCTTCCTTCACCTCAGTCCCTCTCCTTGACTCGACCACCTCCAATACTCATTGATGATCGAGAGGAGTATGAAGTTGAAGCTGTGTTGGATTCTAGGATCCATAGGCGGAGGTTGGAGTACCTTGTGAAATGGAAAGGTTATGGTTCGGAGGATAACTCTTGGCAGCTTCATTCTGATCTTCGCACTCCCCGTCTTCTACGAAATTTTCATCGCCGCTATCCTGAGAAACCTAGTTTGGAAACCCCTGGGGTGCTTCCTTGAAGGGGGGGAGATGTGGTATACCTTTAACTCTAACCCCTCCTATTTGGTCTCCACCCTATTTAAGGACTACCTGTAACACTCATTTACTGCCTGATTATTGAAGTCATAGCTACTCTGTTGTAGCTTTCCTTATTTCAGGTCTCCTATTGCTTGTATCCTGTGCAAAGTGGTTTACTATGTTTACTTTTGCTTCATCTTGAATCCCTTACGATCTTATCGTTACTTTGTCATTACCGAATCTGGATCATTCAACGGCCGGATCTACTTTTTCACCGCTACCCGGAAGTAAGCCGCATTCACACACGCTGCCTGTCCCAGACACGGATCTTCCAATGCGGTAACAGAATAACCACGGTCCTCAAGGTGGTAACGTACACGAACAAAGCTAAAGCCTTTAAACTTCATACCTGTTTGTTTTTTGTCACCATTCTGAATTATTGGGCATATCCTATTACCTGCAACATCCAATATAAACAAACATTGTGTGTCTGTGGAATGTTTGAACTTGTAAATATTTTAGGCTGTGTGTGATTGCGTGAAGTAAAAGGATCAATTGTTTCTACCATTTCTGATTCTGAGCGTGTCAGTATTTCTTTATCATCTGTGGCCTCCGTTTACATATATATATATATCGAACATAAGATATATATTATATTAATAAATCCTTATGTTTATTAACACCTAAGTCAGTAGTTAATATATAAATTCATCATATATTAAATGTCTCATATTGTTTAATCAGGCTACATAGAAGTTGTTTTCTGATTACTACAAAAAAGAGCAACAAGCTCTAATTTTAGGGCTAACCTTTATAACAAATGTACAAATGCTTGTTTACTGAAATACAAAGCTCAGAATACCACAGAGGCATCAAGAGGGGTGCCTCCTATTGGTACCAATTTTTGATGCTAATATATTGACAGAACACAGATGGCGCTGCAGCACAGCTTTTCCTTTGACCCATGTACTGCAATGGAGAGAAGCGTTCCTGTACCTGCCTCTCCATAGCATTACATGGGGGGGAAATGGTGAGAAAAAAAAAATTGGACTTTTTTTTTTTTAATTAAAATTTAATTAAGCTTTGGCCACATATGGCAGGGTAGGCACTGTCTCCCCTTCCTCCTATGAGTGCACGTCCCTGATGTATACTGACTCTTGGCTTGTGTAATGGGTCTTCTCATATGCAGGGGAAGGGGGAGTATCTGTCTGTTCCTGTTTCCCAGCCCATTTCAGTGTGTTTCCTAACCTCGTTAACAGTGCTAAACTTCTAAGGTTTTATACTGGATTTTTATATCAGTATCTGTGCATATTCTTTTTTATAGTAGTTTCTATTATATGCAGTTAAATGAAAATAGGTGTATACTGTCCCTTTAAGGAAAGAACATGATTCAGATCAGTTTAATGTTCCTTTAAAAACACGAGCAATCCACAGCCAACACAGAAACAATTGTTCAGAAAAAATGTGACACTAAAGCTTTCACACAAAGATATCATACCCCAACAGTGTTCAGAGGTCTTCAGAGAAAGGGAGGTGAGGGAAATGGGTGGGTCAAACTAAGTTTTGGGGGCGTGGATATATAGCTGAAATAGATAGACAGACATATAGCTGAGAGAGATAGACAGACAGACATATAGTTGATATAGATAGACAAACATATAACAAACTCAAAAAACAAATGAAGAGATAATACTACAAATAATTAAATGATTAACCAGTACAAAGTGCTAGCTACCTGGTGAATGGAATTACACACTAAACATATACAAGAAAAATAGAATTGCACCGCTATAAGATGCAGTTTAAAGACCAGGATATAAGACTAGGCACATTATTGAAAATAAATTTAGATACACAAATAGATCGAAAAAATTGTGCAATTTATTACATGTTTAAATGATCAAACAATGCATGGTAAAGTGCTATAGTAACTTCCAATACAATTAAAAGAAATATAGCAGCAAAAAACCACGTACCAATACCCCCACATATACACACAAAGGACAAACAGACAAACAAACAATACACATGGGCCCCACTTAACACTCAAAGCTAAACTTAAGCCGGCAAATGAAATTCAAAATAACAAGTTATAATTCCATGGTAAATAACAGATGATGAAGATGGCAACATGATAAAAGTTACTCTGAACTGTTCATGAATATGAATGGTGATGAATAACAGGATGAATCAAATGAATGAAGTATGAAATGATGATAAATAATAATGAAGAACATATATCCAAAGGCTTAGGTGAGCTTGCAGGTGTAAGGTACAGCAACGAAACAGCAACCAAACTGTGATATATCTGTATGGGTGGGGAGGTGTGGCAGACGTGCTGTAAACTGTTTAAATAAGGATAACAGTTCCTGTGAGGGGCGAGTATCTGATAATCAAGTGAGGCATATGATAGGCACAACACAATACTTCAAGCCCCTATACTGATCACTCATGTGATCCTCCAAATATACTCACGACCGCTTAACACAACCAACCACCACCTCTCTGCCCGGCAGAGACCACAAGTCACTTGTACTGCAGAAAGCTGTGTTGCATCCATAAGATGGGGGAGACCCACGGCAAACCACGCTGCTCACCGACGCGTCCTGTTGCGCGTTTCACTCCCGATATGCAGCAGGGAGCTTCTTCCGGGTTGTGACGAATCATGTCATAGCGTCTCTTTTTATTGGTAGTTGAACTGTAGGCTATTGATTTCAATGTTATGCCTTAAAGCGGCCACCTCGTAATTCCCAATCTTAAAGGGGAAGCAAGTATAACTAAAGATTGACAATACAACCTACTACCAAAACATACAAAACGAACAAACGAAAAAACACAAGGACAGATATTTATAATACCCAAATAGAGAAAAAGGAAATTATATATCAATTAACAAAACATATATATATATATATATATATATATATATATATATATATATATATATATATATATATATATATATATATATATATATATACTCATTAATGAAGTTATATATAAAGAGAGATTGATAACCTCAATTAAGTAAATTCAAAAACCATATAGTTTCGACAATGCGTGCAGTGGCTAGTTGATAAGTAGAATCTTAGCAAACAAATACATGTAAATTAAACAATTGTCATTTACTATTTCTAATAACTAAAAACTTCTTTCTATTCAAAATTTATTAATAAATTGTACCACCACTTCCCAATCGTGTATGGGGAGCTGGGTTGGCCACACTGGGAGGCACCAAGCCTCTGAGAGAGAGGAGGAAGGCAACACTGATACACCAACCATCCAACCATACCAGGATTGAATATAATAATTTACATTTAAAATGAAGAATAATTGATAGATAGATGAATTACATTTAAAATGAAGAATATATGTATATGAACACTGCTGATCTACTTTTTGGGGATAAAGGATACAAATTCTAATTTTTCATTTAGTCCAATAGGGGACAAGGTTTTTAAGATGGTAAATCCATTGTGCTTCTTTTTGAAGGAGGATGGTATCAATATCCCCTCCTCTTCTATGGGAGCTCACTTTTTCAATTCCTATAAATTCCAAACTATCCAGTTTGGAATCATGATATCTAGCAAAGTGTCTTGCAATTGGGCTATCCACATCTACATTTTTAATATCATCACGATGTTCGTAGATTCTAGTTCTGAATTCTCTATAGGTTTTACCTACATAAAAGCAAACATATAACTGAGACAGACAGACAGACATATAGCTAAGATAGATAGACAGACATATAGCTGAGATAGAAATACAGACAGACAGACACATAGCTGAGATAGATAGACAGAGAGAAATATAGCTGAGACAGATAGACAAACAGCAAACAGACATATAGCTTAGATAGATATAGATAGATAGATAGATAGATAGATAGATAGATAGATAGATAGATAGATAGATAGATAGATAGATAGACATATAGCTGAGATAGATAGATGATAGATGATAGATAGATAGATAGATAGATACATAGATAGATAGATAGATAGATAGATAGATAGATAGATAGATAGATAGATAGATAGATAGATAGATAGACAGACATATAGCTGAAATAGAAATACAGACAGACCGCACAGCTGAGATAGATAGACAGACAGAAATATAGCTGAGACAGATAGACAGGCAGACAGACATATAAGATAGATAGATAGACTGATAGATGATAGATAGATAGATAGATAGATAGATAGATAGATAGATAGATAGATAGACAGACATATAGCTGAGATAGATAGATGATAGATAGATAGATAGATAGATAGATAGATAGATAGATAGATAGATAGATAGATAGATAGATAGATAGATGATAGCTAGATAGATAGCTATATAAATACATAGACATATAGCTGAAACAGACAGACATATTGCTGAGACAGACAGACAGAAGGATAGATAGATAGATAGATAGATAGATAGATAGATAGATAGATAGATAGATAGATGATAGATAGATAGATAGATAGATAGATAGATAGATAGATAGATAGATGATAAATAGATAGATAGAAGGGCAGATAGATGAAAAATGAAGATTGTATTTCAGAGAGTTAACCATCTCTGCTGTGTTTGATTTGAAGTCTAGAGATCAAATTTTGAGCTTCTAGTAAGGGAATTTTCCTTCTTTGTGTTTGAATTGGGACATGTGAAATTAATGGCGTTTTACAGATATGGAGATATACAGACAGATATGGAGATATACAGACAGATATGGAGATATACAGACAGCTATGGAGATATACAGACAGATATGGAGATATACAGACAGATATGGAGATATACAGACAGATATGGAGATATACAGACAGATATGGAGATATACAGACAGATATGGAGATATACAGACAGATATGGAGATATACAGACAGCTATGGAGATATACAGACAGATATGGAGATATACAGACAGATATGGAGATATACAGACAGATATGGAGATATACAGACAGCTATGGAGATATACAGACAGATATGGAGATATACAGACAGATATGGAGATATACAGACAGATATGGAGATATACAGACATAAAATTCTTCTGCTTCTGGTGTCAGCATTGTGTGTGAGTTCTGTATTAGGAGGTAAATATGATGTTTCTTTAATAGTATCTCATGTCATTTTGTGAGTCATATTAAGAATAAATGCTGCAATATGTAGTCTGAGCTTAATGATGCTGTCACTTACATGATGTCCAGGCTGATTATTGCAGAATTATCTATGTACTAGTCTGTGGTGAAGAGGTCACTGTTTTTGTTACCTCTTTAAAACAATTTGCAGAATTAGGATTTTATAAATCAGTAATGAGACCGGATGTCAGATGTTGTGATGTTTAAAGGGACAGTAAAGATTGAAATAAATGACAATAAAATACAATCTAAGGGTTCAATCACAATTTATCTGCAATTTGCCCCTGAAAAGTTTTTTTTTGTTTAAAGGGACACTAAATCCAATTTGTTTTCTTTAATGATTCAGATAGAGCAGCAATTTTAAGCAAGTTTCTAATTTACTCCTATTATCAATTTATCTTCATTCTCTTTAACCTAGATTACGTGTTTTGCACTAAACAGGGTGCGTAACTAACGCCAAAAAATTTGCGTTATTGCACTTTCAATATCGCTGCCATTAAGTTACTGAAAAACCTCCTTGTGCTGTGCGTTATGGTGCGATAGGCTCCATACTACACAAAAGCCAAGGGCTGAGTTTACGTGCTCGTGCACACTTTCCTCCATAGACATCAATGAGGAGAGAGTGTTAGAATAAAACTAACACCTACGATCACGGAATGGCAAATCGCCGTAACGCAAACCCATTGATGTCTATGAGGAAACACCCTAACATAAACCCCTAGTCTTAACACCCCTAACCCGACATCGCCAACACTAATAAAAGTTATTAACCCCTAATCCGCCATCCCCGACATTGCTGACACTAAATAAAGTTATTGACCCCTAATCCGCTGCCCCCGACATCGCTGACACCTAAATAAAGTTATTAACCCCTAATCTGCCGCTCCCCGACATCGCTGACACTAAATAAACCTATTTACCCCTAAACCGCCGGCCCCCCACATCGTAATTAATAAACTAAACCTATTAACCCCTAATCTGCCGCTCCCCAACATGGCTGACACTAAATAAAGCTATTAACCCCTAAACAGCCAGACCCCCACATCGCAACTAATAAACCAAACCTAATAACCCCTAAACCGCCGTAACCCCACATCGCAAAACAATAAATTAAACTATTAACCCCTAAACCTAACATTATGAAAAATAAAAAAATTCTAAGATTAAAAAAAAATAATAAACAAAATTATCAAAAATAAAAACAATTACACCCTAGCCCTATAAAAATAAAAAAGCCCTCCCAAAATAAAAACACCCCTAACCTACAATAAACTACCAATAGCCCTTAAAAGGGCCTTTTGTAAGATATTGCCCGAAGTTAAACAGCTCTTTTACATACAAAAAATTACAAAGTCCCCCCAACAGTAAAACCCACCACCCAACCAACCCCCCAGAATAAAAAACCTAGGTCTAAAAAACTAAGCTACCCATTGCCCCTAAAGGGGCATTTGTAGCTCTTTTATTGCCCTTAAAAGGGCATTCAGCTCTTTTACACTGCCCAAACCCTAATCTTAAAAAAATAAAACACCCCATAAAAAAAAAAAATAATGCTAACCCCAGAATATCTACTCACGGTTTCTGAAGTCCGGACATCCATCTTTATCCAGGCAGCCAGAAGTCTTCATCCAGGCAGCGAGAAGTCTTCATCCATTTGATAATAGGAGTAAATTAAAAAATTGCTTAACATTGCATGCTCTATCTGAATCATGAAAGAAAAAATTTGGGTTTAGGATCCCTTTAAGGGATTACAGACCTAAATTGGGAGTTACCAGTGAAATACTACAATTAACATAAACCAAATAATAGTAAGTAATCACAAGGAAACCAAAGTGTGGAGAGAAGACCTGAAAGGTCACATTTATTTGACAGAACGACATAACCAACAAACAGGGATGACTCCAATTGAGTCAATAGTCTACTCAAGTTAACAAAAGGTCAAGGCCCCAGCAAAGGAATCTGTGGCTTAGCCCTTAACGCGCCACCCATGACAATGACAATTGCAGGGAGTTCTTATGACCCACCTACCTTAGAAGGACACGCTAGACAAACACCTAGGGTTTTAGGCCCTTTTCATTGGCCTGACACCCCATTTATTTGCCTAAGGTGGAAAAAGGGGCCAAGACCTCCCACTACCAGAGTGTTACAATCTCCCACACCATAAGGCAGCACAAACCAGTTATCACTGGGAGGAGAACAAAATTAGGAACATAGGCTTAAAAAAGGCTAGCTCCCCCAGCCATGTTACCTTAAACAACCCTTATGGGAGCCATAAAACTCAAAGCTGCCATCCAACGCTAAAGAAAGGGAGCATGGTACAAGCAAGAATCTTCAGCCAGATCAGCAGCAAAAGAGGCCTAGGACTTCCTTTAGGGACCTTATAAAGGTATAAATGTAAAAATGCAACACTGTTGCAACTACGCCTCCCATCCTAATGTGCTTTAACCCTTAAAGGGATATGAAATCCAACATTTTTCTTTCATGATTCAGATAGAGCATGCAATTTTAAAATGTACTTCTATTATCAATTTTTCTTTGGTTCTCTTTGTATCTTTTGTAGAAAAGCAGGGAGCTATTCTTAAGAGTTCTAGAGAACAAATGTTATCCATTGGCAAGAGCACTATATGACAGCACTATTTCCTGCCATGTAGAGCTCCAGATGCTACCTAGGTATCTCTTCAACACAGAATATCATTGGAATTAAGCAAATTTCATAATATAAGAAAATTAGAAATGTTTTCAAATGTTTTCAAAATAGTATAATCAGAAACTTTAAAACGTGAATCCACTCCCTTGCAACAATGTGTCTGTCTGCTTAGAAGATGTTCAGAAAAGATGCCCCTTCAAGACTGGGTTTTTGTAGGTAGGGCCACCAGCAGGGCGTGAAAGGGGTTGCTAATATTAAAGGCTTGGCAGATCTGGCCTCCCCACAGGCCCCGTCTGCAAGAGTAATCTACAGTTTGATCTTTAATGTTCACAGCTAGCTGCCAGAAAAATCAAACTGTTCTGTGAAGGCAGTGACAGACCAGGTCATTTGTTTTATGTGCGCGTTGCGTGCATTTCATTGGGTGCAGGTTGGTCTGTCAGAAGTGTAGTGCATACTAGCACTGCTAAAGGCAAGCCAGGAAGTTTAGGAAGTGGAACTGGGACAGTGCAGGACTTAGAGACTCTGAGTGGACTGGGGTCAGCACTTCAACTGTAGAATCAGACTCTGTTGGATGGCTTTGTGGTGCGCCTAGTTTGGACGGAGATAACTTGGCCAGGGCGGGGAGGGGCGTAGGGGCTGTGAAAAAAACAGCAACAAGTGCCTTGTCACCAATTGGCGTAGAAAGGTTTTGCACTTTCTATGGCAGCAGGTCTTCTGAGATTTCAAAGATAACTGGAGTGGGTTAACAGCACCTCAGGACACTTTCCTTCTGCCCACTTAGGACTAGGTTACAAGTGGCACACTAATTTAACGCACCTGCAAATGTGGCTGGTTATTGCTACCACAACCTCTGGTACATTTTTTAAATGTCCCCCAACTGCTCCCAAAATAACATGTAAGGTCCCTTTAAAAAAAAAATAGCATTAAAAAAAAAAGGCTACATTGCAGTCTATGGGGACTGTGTGTTCCCAGTAAATATATATGTACATGCTTATTTACATTTATATTTATCTGTTCATATGTGTATATACAGATATTAACATAAATATATATGTATACTGTATATGCATATGTATTTATATTTGCTGCCCATCGCTGAGTGACTTACCCCCTTTGCTGCGCTAGTTCTCATGAGAATGAGGCTGGAAGCATTCTCTCTTGAGCGCAATGCTTCCTCACTTGCAATACCAGCACACATTTGCCCATAATCTTCTATTGGCAATGGACACAGCTTTTGATTGTGACAGCAGTACCTACTACCAAACTATAAAGGCAGTATAGATAAAGCATATAAGAGATGCATGAGAGTCTGTTTGTGTGTGTTTGTGTTTGAGTGAATCTGTGCGTGTGTGTGTTTGAGTGAGTCTGTATGTTGTTTGTGTGTGTGAATCTGCGCAACTCTGTGTGTTGCATCTGTAAATCTGTGTCTGTGTGTTTGAGTGAGTCTGTCTGTGTTTGTCTCTGTGTGTGAGTCTGTGTCTGTATGTATCTGCAAATTTATGACTGTGGATGTTTTGATTGAGCCTGTTTGAGTGAGTCTGTCTATGTTTGTCTTTGTGTGTTTGTATCTGTGAGTCTATGTGTGTTTGAGTGAGTCTGTATGTTTTTTTTTGTGTGTGTGAGTCTGTGCAACTCTGTGTGTTTCATCTGTAAATCTGTGTCTGTGTGTGTTTGAGTGAGTCTGTCTGTGTTTGTCTCTGTGTGTTTGGATCTGTGAGTCTATGTATGTTTGAGGGAGTCTGTGTGTTTCTCTGAGTGTGTGATGCAGATCGGTGACTTAGGTGGATGAGTCTAGCTGAAGCATTCATAATAGATTGTAGGGGGAGAGTTGGTGTTTGGGAAGGCCATTTGGAAGTAATTCTGGAAATGTTACACACTGCACAGGTGTGCATGGCAGGATTTAGCAAGCGCTTGTATATGTGGAGTAAATGTGAGTTCAGAGTCGTGTGACCCCAAGACAGCGGACCTGGGGTGAGGTGTTGAGAATAGTCTCTAACTGTAAGACAATGTCAGGTGTCGAATGACTCAAAGAGGTGGAATTAGAAGCAGGTCAGATTTACACAGATTCAGTTGGAGGTAGTGTGAGGACATCCAAGAGGAAATTACAGAGAGACAGTTGGTAAAAGTTTAATTTGCACTTCAGTGTCCCTTTAAAGGGGAGAAGAATAAAACACAGTGCACTGTCCCCTTTTTCTTTCTCACACATATTTTATTAGACAGCCAGTAGTTTTGTGTGTTTTTGTATTTGTTGATTCACTTCCTGATTTCTTCATACAGTTTTTTTTTTTTTTATACACAATACAGTGTTGGAAATATTCATCTTTTCTTGTTTTTCATGCCAAGGAAGCTTGTTTAACCTGAGGCCCAGGTGCTATAGTGTCAGCTTCTAGTGCTTTAGCCTGGCTCTGAACTCTACTGTTAGTGTTGGCACCAGAAGCGGGGGGTTTGTACTGATGAAGATGAAGGAAACAGTAACAAGCAGAAGAATGCCTGTGTGTTTTTATGTCTGTACAACAACACATTTACATAAAAACACAGAACATTTCTAGAGTTCAGCAACTCCTGCAAGTCAAAGCAATGGCTTATATCAACATAAAGACATTTTATTTTTAGTTAAAGGGATATTTTCTTTTGTGATGCAGACAGAACATACAATTTTAAAAAAAGTTACTGATTTACTGCCTTATAGTGCTCCAGAAATGGGCAGACTCTTAAGCTTACATTCTTGCTTTTTCAAATAAAGACACAGAGAGAATGAAGAAAAATTGCTAATAGGGGCTTGATTTATCATTCATATTCTCTTATATTTTCTCATAAAGGTTTGCATGAGAAATAATGCCCCTTTTTATCATTCAAAAATGTGCCTAAAATTGGGCAAGTTCGACTTTAACCTTTTAACGCCGTTATGCCGTTCTATTCCGTCATATTTACACTGGGCTTTAAAGCCGTTATGACGGAATAGAACGTCATATCAAACGGCTGTCCTGAAGCCTTCTGCGCTTCAAGGACTTGATCGCGGTCTGGAGGGCGTTCCTAGGGTTGTAGGGACGCCCCCCAGATGCGATCCAATAATTGAAATCTCGCGATCGTATGCACGATCGCGTAGTTTCAATTTGTCTACATCGGAACAGGTGTTCCGATGTAGACACTTTAACCCTGTCACGAAAGGGTTAAAATTCTCCTACTCTGTTTCCATTCTCCATGTTTTCCAAATAAGGGTTAAATTAGATCATTTTAGTTGTATTTCATATAATTTTCCTCATTAATTCTAGTTACAAATGAATCATTGATAGTCTCCTATAGAACACTAAAAGTTCTCCTGCAAGATCCTGCATTAAAGTTCAGCATTAGAAATATATTCTCTATCAGTTATAGAAGCAATGTTCCAAAAAAAAGAATCTAAAAGGTGCAAAAATGATCTAACAAAGAGCAATAATAATGTTTATTTTAGCTTAATAATGATTTATATTGGGGTGATAAGAAAATAGATAATGGAGCGCCAAAATAATATATAATAGGGCACAAAAATGATATCTATTGGGGCATAAAAATAGGATATAAAAGAAGCGCTAAAATTGAAGCACAAAAACAGTGAAAATGTAGATCTTATTTCTTACATGACAGAGGGGCGTTAATAAAGCTGCTAGGAAGGCTGTATAAATATCTATATTGGCTTATATATGACATGGACAATAGTTGCTTATTTTCAGTGATAAATGAGGCGCAGATACTAATCCGACTATAGAAATTTATCTTTAGTTCTACTCAGCTCTCCTATAGAGAAGCACATAGAAAAACAACTTTATGATAAATACGGGCGCATGGGCCGCCTCTCCAAAGGGGAGAGAACTGATAGGAGAACAGAAAGAATTCCCCAAATGACTGATAAATCAAGCCCTAGGAGTAAATTAGAATGTTACTTAAAATTGCATGCTCTATGCCTCTATCTGAATCATGAAAGTTCAATTTTGACTAGACTATCCCTTTAAATTTAGTAACTTCAGGTGTCAATCTGCTAAATCTGAGCTGCTGGTCTGGAGAGGGAGCTAGCAAACCGCATGTCCACCACCTTCAGTTTTGGCCCATTGCTTAGCAACCATCACACTGTGGCCCTAATTCACACTTTGTGACATATTCTACTGTAAAACACAGATATGGACACAGTAGGTGACTGCAGGAACAGATGACCTGAGGGCTTAACCCTTTGGTTGCCACAGAGGGCTGTCAGACAGAGCCCCCTGTGATTGAATGGTTCTAAACTCATGGGTGGGGTGGGTGTTACTAGTGGTAGGGTAATCAATTTCTATAACTTTTTATTTAAAACTGCATTTTTACCCCATTACATAACTGACACTGTTCTTATGGCAGCTAAATGGTTAAAAGATAAGGGTAGGTGTTTAGGTTTTACATGGAGCTGGAGGTGATATAGAGTGGCCTGAATACTCGAACAACCGCAGAAGGTTCTACGTGTGATCCTACAGCATGAGTTTCTGACACCGCCTCTCAGGGAGTGTTCTGCAGCCTGTGCACCTGCAACTGTAGCAAGAGACTATGTATCCTCAGCATATCCTGATGCCTTTGTCATACAGCAGCATTCACGCCCCTCCTCAGAATCTGGTCCTGCCTCTTGCCTGCTTGTTCACTTAAGGTGGATTTACAGAGTTATTCCTCAAATGAACAAAGGGAATACATGTATTTAAAGGGACATATAAGTGTAAAGATGCATTTTATTAGTGCACTATTGCCTGCACATAAGTATGGGGTTGATCACAAACTTTTAGAATTAACATTAGATTGTAGGGGATTTTTGTAGAGACATCATTTGATAAGTTTTTTTCTAAAGGATTGTGATAGACACTGCCACATGTCTGTCCTTAAAGGGACAGTCAACTCTAAACTTTGTATTGTTTAAAAAGATAGGCAATCCATTTATTACCCATTCCCAAGTTTTTCATAACCAACACTATTATAAACTTTTTACCTCTGTGATTACCTTGTATATAACCCTCTGCAAACTGCCCCCTTATCTCAGGGCTTTTTACAAACTTGCATTTCAGTCAATTAGTGCTGATTTATAAATAACTGCACAGGAGTGAGCACTATGTTATCTATATAACACTTATGAACTAGCACTGTCTGCCTGTGAAAAGCTAATAAAATGCAGCGACATAGGAGGCAGCCTCTCAAAGGCTTAGAAATTAGCATATGAGCCTACCTAGGTTTAGCTTTCAACAAAGAATACCAAGAGAATAAAGCAAATTTAATGATAAAAGTAAATTGGAAAGTTTAATTTTGATTGACTGTCCCTTTAACTGGCCCCACCAGAGGGGATAAAATAAGATTATGCAAGACAAATGGAAAGTGTTATCTACTGCTATAAAAAAATCTAGATGGGCTCCTTTAGAAAAGCATGTGGTGTGGGAGAAATACAGAGCTGAAGATTTTTTTGGTACTTTATCAATAAATTATATTAATAATAATATCCATTGAAAAGCAATTGCAGCAAACATTGTGTTAATGTACTCAGTCAATATGTACAATTACAACAGGACTACAAAAAGTCTTACAATTACAGAGAGTTTTATGTTACCTTTTTTATAATGTTATTCAGTACAAATGTATTATTCAGTAATAATTGGTTTCCTGGTAACATATGATTTTAACAAAAATACAATTACACAAACAAAAATATTAGAACATTAATCTTATAAATATATATGGCATCTCAGCCATTAGAGGAGCCATTCATCCACCCTAATTCCTGACCCAAAAGAGTCTCAACTACCAGAGGAGGCATGCATCCACCACAATTCCTGACCCCAAGGAGTCTCGGCCACCAGAGGCTCCATGCATCTACCCTAATTCCTGACCCAAAGGAGTTTTAGTCACCAGAGAAGCCATGCATTCACCCTTATTCCTGACCCAAAGGAGTTCTAGTCACCAGAGAAGCCATGCATCCACCCTAATTCCTGACCCTAAGGAGCCTCAGCCACCTAAGGAACCAAGCATCCACCCTAATTCTTGACCCTAAGGAGTCTCATCACTAGAGGAGGCATGCATCCACCATAAATCTTGACCCTAAGAGCTCTCAGTCACCAGAGGAGGCATGCATACACTTAATTGTTTACTCTGAGTAGTCTCAGTCACCAGAGGAGGCATGCACCCACCATAAATCCTGACCCTAAGGACTCTCAGTCACCAGAAGAAGCATGCATCCACTTATTTTTTTACTCTGAGTAGTCTCAGTCACCAGAGGAGGCATGCATCCACCTAACTCTTTATCCTACCTAAGGAGTCTCAGTCACCAGAGGAAGCATGCATCCACCTATCTCTTTACCCTAAGGACTCTCAGTCACCAGAGGAGGCATGCATCCAGCTAACTCTTTACCCTACCTAAGGAGTCTCAGTCACCAGAGGAGGCATGCATCCACCTAACTCTTTACCCTAAAGACTCTCAGTCACCAGAGTAGGCATGCATCCACCTAACTCTTTACCCTAAGGAGTCTCAGTCACCAGAGGAGGCATGCACCCACCATAAATCCTGACCCTAAGGACTCTCAGTAACCAGAAGAGGCATGCATCCACTTAATTGTTTACTCTGAGTAGTCTCAGTCACCAGAGGAGGCATGCATCCACCTAACTCTTTATCCTACCTAAGGAGTCTCAGTCACCAGAGGAAGCATGCATCCTCCTAACTCTTTACCCTAAGGACTCTCAGTCACAAGAGGAGGCATGCATCCACCTAACTCTTTACCCTACCTAAGGAGTCTCAGTCAACAGAGGAGGCATGCATCCACCTAACTCTTTACCCTAAAGACTCTCAATCACCAGAGGAGGCATGCATCCACCTAACTCTTTACCCTAAGGAGTCTCAGTCACCAGAGGAGGCATGCATCCACCCCAATTCTTGACCCTAAGGAGTATTAATCACCATAGGAGGCATGCATCCATTCTAACTCATTTAAAACTTAAGATTCCTCAATACTGAAACATATCCAGATAATAGAATGTGGGCATGAAGGTAATATTAATATATTAACATAAAAAGCAGGGCTGACCAATATGACCTTTCCATAATGGCCATCAAAATAAGGGCATCTAATAATTATAATTGTATATTATATCTCTTGCTTAATTTCCAAAATGTACAAAGAAGGAGACTCATATAACCATTGTGATGAAACCTAGAAAGTCTCTCAATCTCAATCTTCTCAATTTTAACCAATATCTTTGCTAAACTTGGACATTAAAATATTTAGCAGGATCCTGGCAAAGGACATTAATAGTCTTACCTAATCTTGTTCTTCTTGAACATGCAGGTTTTTTCCCTATACAGAAAATGAGGAATACTGCAGTAAAAGCAATACAGATACTGCAATGTGCCAAATATATTGCCATCTATGTCTTGACTTATGACTAAAATGCCTACTCTATACTCAATCGGCAATTTTTTTAAAAAAATACGCTACTACAGTTCATGTAAGGCCTTTATAGACAGAATATTGGTCCTTATAAGCCCTCCAAAAAGTAAGAGCCAACAGCATTCTGTTAAACCCTTGAGTATCACAAATGGTACTCAGCAGGGCTGTCCACAATCTCTTATATTGTTTGTTCTTTCTATCAAAATACCACATATTTAATTTATATTAAAATACTATCTATTCAATTAGGACATAGTAGCCCAAAGGATCTAAATAATTTCACTAATTAACATTATTCACTGATGACCTTATACTTTAAGGAGACATGAAACCCAACATTCAGATAGAGCAAACAGTTTTAAACAACTTTCTAATTTACTTCTATTAGACATGTGCAGCACTGAAAATATTAGCTTCAGACTAATAATTCAGAACAAAAATTAGTTTATTAGAATATTCGTGGGCTGCAGTATTCAGTATTTGGTTAAATTAAAACAAACTGAATACTGAATATTTGTTAACATTTGTTTTCATTAAAACTAATGTAAATGTTATCTTGCTGCAGGTGTCAGGTATAATGGCCTACAGTGCGCTGGGAAAATGTGCTAATCTGCTTCTTTTTTATATAGTCCATTGCGGCGCTAATATGAATATTAGAGCGGCGGACCCCAGAGACTCAGTGGGGGGCCACGCTACTCCTACCCTTCACAGAGTCCAGGTCCTAATTCTCCTATTAGTGTGGCCCTGGACACGTAGAGTCCAAGCATTCTTTTATAAGGCACTTAGCTTTTTTATTGCAATATCTGTCTCATATGCATCTTCCCAATGCATACACCGGCACTGATTGGTAGGTATACTCAGTATATAGTACCCAGAAGATACTTACAAGTCAGTGCCTTTGTTTGTGCTGAGATATTCACAGTGGACATGTATTGGTAGTCAGTAGCGGACCTACTCAACAGAAGTCCCTCCAAAACAGAAGGCCCCCCAACGGTAGCTCAGTGGAAAAAAAATAGTAATAATATACATGTAGCTCTGTATAATGAATTTGACGGTAGCTGCACCTATAAAAGGCTCCCCTGCATTAGAATTGTACATATTCTGCCCACTTCTGTTTTATAGATAAGCTAGTATAGTCATTTGGTTCTACTGCATATTCAGCATTCTATACTACAGTATCAGTAAGAAACTGCAGTAACATTGTATGGACTAGCAACAGAATGGACTAGATAGATACATAATACTATAGGCAGATACATTAATAGTTGTAGACATAAACATAATGGAAAAAAAGCAACTGATTTTATTGGAGAATTATTTCTTAAAATAAATATAAAACAGCTATTAGGGTTGTGTTATTTTGTTAGCAAATGATTCCCTTATGTTAATGTAGCAGCAACTGTGTCATTCCACCTTAAGTGAACAAAGGGTAGAGAGGCTGTGAGAGGCAGGGGAGGGAGTTGGTGCATGAGAAGCAGGGATACAGAATCTGCTGGGATAGGTTCACTGTCTCTCTGGTCAGTGTCTTTCTGGCTTTACTTGTATGAAACTGGATCATGAAACAGAATCAGGACCCCCATGCAGTAGCACTAAGGTACTAAGGAGACCTGGGACCAAGAAGACGTCGATCTGAAGGAGGGATTCCTGTGCCATCTGGCAGCATCAGGTTAGAGAGAAGTCTGCATCTTCTGACACCAATATATTCAGGTGCCCCTAAGCCAGGCTTGGCATTTGCACATGATCACATATCAGACATGACAATTCCCACATGCAATGGTGGCCCAACCTGTGTCTGCAATGTTAGACGTGTGTGATGTAGAGGGGGCGCGTTGCACAGTATATAAAACATTACATTGCTGCATTGTATACACAGATTTGTGAGCTGCATATGGTCATAAATTTGTTATTATTATTATACTTTATTTATGAAGTGCCAACATATTCCGCAGCGCTGTCCATGGGTACAATTCATTTAAATCAAAATGAAAAAAAAGACATTATACATCCATAGAAGAATAGACAATCCACATTGTGCAGGCATTGCCTCAGTCATAGCACAAAAAACATCTCCAACTCTACCTTGAAGCTGGTGTTTACCTACAGGCATTTGAATGAGGCGTTGGAGGCTATAAAAGTGGGTGGGGAGATTGCATATAACAGACTTATCCAACGGTTATTCACAAGAGCTGGAGGCCGGCCAGGTTTAAGGGTTATTCCTGTATGAGCACAGGTGAATCGATTAGTAGCTCAAGCGCTTATGTTTGCTCAGACAGAGATATCCCCAAAATCTGGCCTGTCTCCAGCCCTTTAAGGAAACAGATAGCCCTGGTATATACAGCGTCATGTATGAAATAATAAAATAATAATAAGCATCTGCAGCATACCCATAGTGCAAATCATTAGCTTTATTGGAGTTCTGTGCACAGATTTAACCCCTTGCTAACCATAAAGGGCTCTAGTAGTGATGTATTGCATCCCCCTTTGGCTTTGCCATTTTTAAACTGTGTTTTATGTATTTCAGAGATTGTTACATGTTTCTTCCTACCTTATTGTAAGTGCTGATTTGTAAATAACCCATCGTTTGTTTGGTTCCCATAGTTACTAGTATGTACGTGACTGTGAAATGAACTTAGAGAATTCATATTGTGAAATGGTAACTAATTGTAAGCTAACTTTATTTAACACTTAAATTATAGACATTGATGTATTCAAGCAAAGATTAGCCTGAGAAAAATAGGAAAGTGTATTTTTTTATTAAGGGTG